>NC_068984.1:142588311-142589780 GCF_001194135.2 Octopus bimaculoides | reverse complement strand
ATATATATATATATATATATATATATATATGAGAGGGTGCCGAAGCTCCTTGGCATTAAGGGAGTCACGAAAGACCTGGTTGGAGGCACAAACTTCTGTGTTCTTTTAAATGGCTTACAAAAACTGAAGGACAGCTGTAATAGTTGAATGAATCTTAGAAAGGTATACATTGAATAAAATCAAATTAACTCATATATAGATAGATAGATAGAGAGAGAGATAGATAGAAATGCGCAGGGATAGCTCAATGGTAAGTAGCTTGCTTACCAACCACATGGTTCCAGGTTCATTCCCACTACGTGACACTTTGGTCAAGTGTCTTCTACTATAGCCTCGAGCAGACTAAAATCTTCTCATTGGATTTGGTAGACGGAAACTGAAAGAAGCCCGTCGTATATATATATATATGTATATATATATATATATATATATATATATATATATATATATATATGTGTGTGTGTGTGTGTGAGTGTGTGTGCATGTGTGTGTGTATGTTTATGTGTCTGTGTTTGTCCCCCCAACGTTGCTTGACAACCAATGCTGGTGTGTTTACGATCCCGTAAGCAAGCGGTTCGGTAAAAAAGATCGATAGAATAATTACTAGGCTCACAAAGAATAATTACTAGAGTCGATTTGCTCGATTAAAGCTGGTGCCCCAGCATGGCCGCAGTCAAATGACTGAAACAATTTAAAGAATAAACGAATATGAACGTTAATTGCTGGTAGAGACTCCACGGCTGGTTTTGCGGCCACAACAGAAAGTATTAAAGAGTCATATGTCAGCACTGTGTCCGACGTTTGTATTACAAGAGCGATACACTCACTTCTAAGCTGAAATCTGCAGTTTTTCTATATAACATAGAGCAAGCATTGAAAGTTACGACGATTCTGATATGAATACGTCCATGTAAACAATGCGATCGAAGATAGAAAACTAGGTTGTGCGTGTTTATGTATATTTCAGTTCTTGGTCGTTCTCAGCAACATATCCAATCCATTAACTATCTATGTGTGTGGTGTGTGTGTGTACGTATTTGGGTGTGTGTGTCTGTAAGTGTGTGTGCGCGCGTATGTGTGTATTTATGAGTTTTTATATGTATATGTTTGTGTGTGTATGCGTGAACGCATATGCGCACTTGTGTGTATATTTTGTGGTGCAGAGTTCAACTATAAACAAAGATTAATGCCCAACTTGCCCTTCAAAATCTCACTTTTGCTTTTGTCAATATTTTGTTTCGTACCAAAATCATTTAATTCTTTTGTTTTTATTTGATTTTGTTTTTATTCGTTTTGTTTGTGGCGTAATTACTTATGAAATGGTTTACTCACGCTCTAACTCGTGTTTCTCTCTTCCTCTCTCCCTCTCTCTCCATCTATTTATCTCTCTCTCTCTCTCTCTCTCTCTCTATCTATCTATCTATCTATCTATCTATCTATAAATATATATATGTATGTATTTATATATA
>NC_068984.1:142585692-142587858 GCF_001194135.2 Octopus bimaculoides | reverse complement strand
GGAAAATGACCTTTAAACTAAGAAGTACGAGGGGGTGCGAGGGGGTGCGAGGGGGTGCCGGGGGCGAGTGGTGGTGGTGGTGGGGCGTCTCTGTCATATTTTCATTGTTTCAAGGAAATGATGAAGTATGACCGGAAGACTTTGAGATGGCAGCAGAGTGTAGAGGAGGTGGGAGAGAAAAAGGAGTTGCAGCATACCACTACTACTACTACTACTACTACTACTTTTACCGCTACTACTCCTGCTGCTGCTGGTAGTAGTGGTGGTAGTGGAGGTGGTGGTGGTATTGTAGTAGTAGTAGTAAAACTTGTGAAATCTAATCTAAAAACCCTTTTCAGGCTTAACTAGTCACCTAATTTCTCTTCAAGATTGGCCCGCCGAAAAAGATTCCTGTAGTTTTCAGTAACAGGGTTTCCACGAGGTAATTATACGGCCAGTCCTTAGAAGATAAGAAGATGAAATTAGAAGACGTCATTTTGTTTAGGAAGATTGAAAGAAGAAAGACAGAATTTGCGCTCCTGAAATTCTAGTCACCTCTGCTAGACAGACTGTTGTATATGGCTTCGTGTGTTTAATAAATCTCTGCCTGGAATTGGTCTCTGATACCCATACAAGAACCACTTAAAGCGGCGAGTGGGGCAAAATATTTCACTGCATTTCCTCCGACTTAAGATTCTGAGATCAAATTCCTCGAGGGTCGATTGTGCCTCTTATTCTTTCAGGGTCGATAAAATAAACATCTTACAAGAAAAAACAAAAAAGAAGACACTGAACATTAAATTGCGAAAAAATAAGCTGTTGTTCCCTTCATTTGAACAATACATATTTTGCAACGACAGTTCGGAAACAAGAGTTCGCGATGCATTCTTGGCGTTGGTCAAACAAATTAAAATTTTGGTATCTCCTGGGTCACATAAACTCGCAGATCCTCCGCACATATTTCACGAACATAGCTCTTGTAGTCAACAGTGGCTCATCTCCAGTTCTTCAACACAATTCCTTGACTCATGCGTAAAAGCAAAAAAAAAACAGTCCAGTCCTAAAAGGAATGGTGTCACCTTCCAACCACAATCTTCTCTGACAGAAATATTTTCCTGCATCCTTTTTGGGAGTACTGCCAGTAAATGTCCCCACTAAGAATCTTTTCTTCATATAACGTTGGTGTTGGTTTTTGTGCATAATTTTCTTTAAGGGAGTATACCCTTCCCTTGAAAGTAAGAAACTGCATCCGCCTCGATTTTCAATTTCTCCATCGTATACGAAAAGTTATACGAGTCTGCTGCGGTCATACTTATATTTAGGTCGAAAACGTCCAGGAAAGCACACCCGAAGTTATCTGCTCGTTTCTAAAAAAAAAGAAAAAAAAAATCAGACGGTGGTTGAGCAGACTATACCTTGGCTTGTTACTAAGGAAACAGGCACCAATATGTCTGTGGTTTTCCATTTGCTAAATTTACCCAATATTTGCAAATTTTAAAAGCTATTAACTTTTTATTTATTAATTCATGGCAAAAGCGAATTTCATTTACATAATTGATATCCAGAAATTCATCAATGAACCAAATACGAAATCAAGTTGAGCAAAATTAAAGGAATTGGAGAGTGAAAGAGATCCGGGTTTGGTTGAACGATGCTGTAGTAGAAGACACTTGCGCTCGGTGCCACGTAGTAGGACTGAACTTGGTATCATCTGTTTGTGAAGCAAGCTTCTTACCATACATACACGCCTACAGTTCCACTCTATAGCTACTGTTATTGTATCGTGCCCAGCCCATCCCCTGCCATCCTCCCTTTCAAATCATAACATGTCTTGTAGACATCAATTTCTTCAAGAACGGAAGTGTGTTTAGTGCATTTGGCGATTGACCGGAAGTTGAAAATCGAAGATTTAGAAGAGTAATGCGCTTGCGTAAAACTCGGTTTTCAATTGGAATAAAACTCAGCTACTCACACACAGTTTTCTGGTGAGGATTGTTTGAGTCAGACACCGATTTACCGAGTGCTAACACCTATTGAATGGTAGAAGATAATCTGCCTTAAATTGTTCCAAATATGGGTGAACTGTCCGATTTGACATCGCTCAAGAATCTGCTTTCGTCAGTGAAATAGGTTGCTTCATTACATTGACGTGTGTGTGTGTGTGTGTGTGTGTGTGTGTGTGTGTGT
>NC_068984.1:142584234-142584948 GCF_001194135.2 Octopus bimaculoides | reverse complement strand
TATATATCCATCCATCCATCCATTCCTCTTTCTATCTTTCTATCATTCTATCTATCTATCTATACACACATGCACATACACACATGCACATACACACACATGTATGTATATGTATGTGTGTGCTCGAGTGCCTATGTGTGCGGCTATGCACGTATACATGAATATATTTATACATACATATATATCTATATTATATTCTTAGAAATGTGCGTGCTTATAGGATACACACACACACACACACACGCACACATACACACACTCTCACACACATACTCTCACGCACACATACACATATATTCCTACGTATATGTGCGTATGTACAAAGTAGTTCCATTTTCCATGAAGACAGTGGACGATTGTCCTCGCTACAATCTCGGTAAATGCAACTGTCATTCCATTCGAAAGATTTCGTGCGACACGTGAAAGAATTATTACAATGCCAGATGGAATCGATAAGTCTTTGAGTTTTCAGGCCTGTAGGTCTTTTAGTTTATTGGAGAAGAGGGAGGCGTTTTGAATGCCATGCAAAATGAAAATATTTCTTACCTTCATTGTGAATATTACCTCCCCTGCTCTTCTACTCTCTAGCTTCTGTTATTGTACCATCCCAAATCTATTCTCTGCCAGCCTTCTTTGCATTCTATTCCTCTCTCTCTCTAAAATATACATATATACATACATACATACATATATATATATATATATATATATATA
>NC_068984.1:142583349-142583808 GCF_001194135.2 Octopus bimaculoides | reverse complement strand
ATATATATATATATATATATATATATATATATATATATATATATATATATATATACATATATATATGTGTATATATGTATGTATATGCATTCATGTATTCATGAATATTTGTATGTATATGTTTCTGTGTATACGCATATATACATTTGCCTTCTTGTACATGTATCTGCATACACGCACTCATATATACTGGCACATATAGTTTTCTTCTTCTTCCTCTTCTTCTTCTTCTTCTTCTTCTTCTTCTTCTTCTTCTTCTTCTTCTTCTTCTTCTTCTTCATTTTTTCTAAATTGTCATCTATGTCTTCATATGTGTACATGCATGTATGCACGTATACAAGTCTTTATGTATGTGTAGATGTGTGCCTCTCTATATACACGATATACATGTAACAGTTATATATACAGATACACACATCTACGTATGCATATATATATATATATATATATATATATATA
>NC_068984.1:142579616-142583090 GCF_001194135.2 Octopus bimaculoides | reverse complement strand
ATATATACATGTACATATATGTACATTTATATACATATACATATATATGTAAGTATGTGTGCACGTGTTGTAGGTTTGTATATATAAATTCATTTCATCTCTCCATTTCCTTATCCCTGAAGCATATAAATCTCAGAGAAATGGATTAATAATGCAGGATTAGGTAGGAATTTTTCTGGTCTGAAGCATGTAAAATGGCATTTTAGGAATCGGGGAAGAGAGGTGAGGAGCGAGTGGAGCGAAGGAGAGACAAGGGGGTTGAAGTGTGAGTGAGTGACTAAGAGAGAATAGAAAAACTAAGACAGAATAGAAAAACTAAGAGAGAATAGGTGACATGTTCATACACAAATAAAGTATGCGATATACAAAGTCAGAGACAAAAAGAGTGGGAGAAAGAGCGTGCGCGCGAGGGAGAAGGAGGAGTGACGTTGGGAGAGGTTTAGAGATTTGTGAAGAAAACCAACTTTAGCTCGTTATATTCGTTGACTCTAAGGTAATGTCGCAAGGATCGGATAATTTTGGCATAAAGGTGTGTGTTTTATAAGTTTTTCGGTATTAATATAGAATTTTGAATCGAATAAAACATTTTCCTTATTAATTTAGAGTGTGCATGAGTATGAACAGCGAAACAAAAATGTATATCAAGCAAATGAGTTCGCCGTCGATTTCGACGATGACTGCTTTAGATATTCCATCTGCGAAACTATCTGTCCATTGAATTGATTTGGGAATGGTTGGGTATTTCACGGACACCTCTAAATTTAACGTAATTCTCAATTGTTTGAATTATTGATACAACCTACCTGAGAGACTTCCAGTGGTAAGTAGCTTCCTGAACTACCACATGGTTCCGGGTTCAGTCCCACTGCGTGGCACCTTGGGCGAGTGTCTTCTACTATAGCCTCGGGCCGATCAAAGCCTTGTGAGTGGATTTGGTAGATGGAAACTGAAAGAACCCCATCGTATATATGTATGCATGTGTGTGTATATGTTTGTGTGTCTGTGATTGTCCCCCCAACATCGTGTGACAACCGATGCTGGTGTGTTTACGTCCCCGTGACTTAGCGGTTCGACAAATCTTCACGATAGAATAAGTACTAGGCTTACAAAGAATAAGTTCTGGGGGTCGATTTGCTCGACTAAAAGGCGGTCCTCCAGCATGGCCACAGTCAAATGACTGAAAGAAGCAAATAATAAAAGCAGAATCCAATTTGGTTTTCTATGAGTCTACGATGAAAACACTTACCGGATGACTCACAACGTTCGATGGAAGCAAATCCTATGATGTAAACCTAACTGTCTTACCATTCAACGATACAGCTTCCATATATCAATTATATCCTTGGTCGTTCTCATGAAGAACAACGATGTTATGCTGAGCGCAGACCTGCTGTGTTTGCCAGGCTTTAGAGTCTCCTTCCAGACTTTAAAGACAATTGATCACATGGTATTAGTTTTTGGAAAATGTTTGCTAACCTTATATCATTATGAGGTTTATCCTTTCTTGTTGGTCATAGATTTGAAGGACACTTCGAGCGTGTTTTCAAATCGATGGGAAAATCTCGGTTAATCAGGATGACAGGCAAAGTCGACCCCGGCGGCAAAGAGCTCTTCTATCAAGTATTTCTCTCAACCGCATTTTTTATATAGATATGTGTGCATGTTTTTTGCCACCCAACTTTTGCCGGTCCATTTCTTTTCCCCTATCGTTCTTTGATGAATGACAAATGTATGAAGCGTCAAAACTGTTTCGTTTATTTCAAGCTTTAAACTCATACAAGACTTTTCCTTCTATGTGATATGCTTGTGCTCATAGCATCATAAATATATATATTTACATGTGTGTATATATGTGTGTGTGCGTGCGGGCGTGCGCTCTCATGCAAACACAAACAGATTGTTATGCTTCTATTTAGGTGTAGCCAGTTCCCGTTCAAAGATCCTCAAGCCATGACCTCTCGTACTTTTAGACATAAATGCGTATTACACTACAACATGAATAACATTTTTTCTTCTTCCTAAAGCACGATAAACAGTGATTATTAGAGGATGAAAACACCGAGAGACATTCGTGTTGGTTCCTCTGAGTATATGGGCGAAATGTGTAAGTTTACGTCCAAATTTAGACTACATGTGTGTATACATTTGAGTGTGTGTCTGTGGGCATGCGTCTATGCGTGTATGAGTCTCTGATCGCGTGAGCTTTTCGTAAATATGTGATGTTAAAAAGAAATAATCAAATATGTGACTGAGCAACCCTCTCACTTTCTGTTCCGTGACGTCAGTGCGTGTCGATCTGTGCGTGCGAATGTGAGATTATGTCTCTCCGTGTGAGCAAGTACATGGGAGTGGGTGCATATGTGTGTATGTGTGCGAGTGTGTTCGTTTGTGTCTGTTTGTGTGTTTGTTTGTGTGTGTGTGCTTTTGTGTGTGCGTATGTGTCCGTGAGGTTGTGTTGTGTTTTTGCGTGTGTTAATGTTTGTGTGTGGTAGTGTGTGTGTGTGTGTGTGTGTGTTTGTGTATGTGCATGTTTGTGTATGTATGTTTGTGTATGTGTGTTTGTGTGTGTGTTATTTTGTGTGTGTGAGTTTGTGTGTGTGTTTATGTGCATGTGTGTGTTTGTATGTGTTTTTGAGTATGCGAGTTTGTGTGTGTGTTTGTGTTTGTCTGTGTTCGCGCGTGTATGTCTGTGTATATTTATGGGAATGTGTGCGTGTCTGTGTTTAGTGTGTTTGTATGTGTGTGTGTTTATGCGTGTGTTTGTGTTTGTGCGTGTTCGTGTCTGTATTTGTGTGCTTATATGCATCGTGTGTGTGGCTGTGTGTGTGTGTGTGTGTGTGTGTGTGTGTCTGTGTGTGCATGCGAGTAAATGTGTTACCAATGAGCTATTCCAATATGAAAGCATTTAATCTGTGAAGACCGCTGCCGGTCGTAATTAACACCACTAGGTATGAGTTAATGACTGTAAAGTGTTAAATTCTTTGACCGAGCATCAACAGCACGGAGCTGCAAAGTTTCAACAATGAATGGAATATTATACAACAACAACGACGACGATGACGACAACAACAACAACAACAACAACAACAACGCACTAAAAACACCAGCGCAGCCGATGCTGCCTTTGGCTGCATCGCTGACATTAGGAACGTCGCCAACGCCGGCAATGGCAGCCGCGATACAAATAAAACCAACATGAACGTCACTATATCGTTTACGGACATTATCATGGCCACCTCCATCAATGCCACCGCCAAGAGTCTACAGTAACGACAACAGCAACATCGATAGCAGCAACGGAACGACTGTTACCACCAGAACAACCCAACAACGACAACAACAAAAAAAAAAAACCAACAAAAAAGACTTCCCGCAATAACAACAATATCGTCGATGTTGTTAGATTTTAATACTAATGATGGTGATGATGATGATGATGATGATGATGATGATGATGATGATGATGATGATGAT
>NC_068984.1:142571548-142577131 GCF_001194135.2 Octopus bimaculoides | reverse complement strand
GGGGATCCCTGAAAAAAAAACAAACATATTTATCCTTTTCTATTCAATTGCAATAATAAACATTTTAGTTTTTTTGAAACCATAATATCAAATGCGAATGTGTATGAAATATCAATGAATGATGTAGATGGGAAATGCAAAACAAGCAGAAGAACAAAAAAAGCGTTTTCAAAACAGTCAATATTTTTGTAGTTCAAAAATTGCGATTTATGACAAAAATATCCTCTACAATTAGTCAGATATAATAATAACAAACTTTAATTACTGAATATCGTTAAACACACCTCTGCAAATGCAAAGTACATAAGCATTTCACTTTAAATACAACAAACAATCGGCAGTGAGGAGACTGTTCTTAGTTGATCCCCAAATGGAGCTCATGGCAATGGGCTAAGAGGTACCAGATACGTATGTGAAAATATCTTTTAATTTGCTTGCATTTTCTTGCAGATTGAGTAAAGGTAAACAATTTGATCCCCGGGTCTGTTGTCCATCTTACACGTAATTTTATCGTCAATGAACTGATCTTTTTTCCTATAACCACATTATTCTATTCTATTCAACCCTAGATAAGCTCTGTGGCATCCAGCAGAATTGTAGCTAAAGGCTTTCAAATCGTCAGCATTCAACTTTTTCGCCCGATTTAGTGCCCCCCCCCCCCGCTTCTATTATTAAAGTACCCCTCTTTTCTAAGAGCTAATAATAACAAGCTTCAACGACCAAATATTGTTAAACCCACCTCTGCAAATGTACTCTAAATAACCAATTCACTTTAAAGACAACGAACAACCAGAAGCGAGAGCGTTTTTAGGACGTCCCCAAATGGAGCTCATGCTAGGGTTAGATGGCTTTCAAACTAGTCCAGACAGAAAATCGATTGGTAAAGCATCGAAATATATGTGTAGTCGGTATATACAAGATCACATTGTCACCCTCTATCTTTATCACTCTCTATCTGTCACATGCATACGCATCCATATACCCACACACTAACACTCCATCAGTTCCAGTGACGAGGCATCCAGTTAACACAATCAGCGGAACAGCATGCTGGTGAAATTTACTTGCAATGGGCTGAGCACTCCACAGATACGCGTACCCTATACGTGTAGTCCACGAGGGAATCCAGCATGACCCAGAATAGGACAAGGCCGATCTTTGAATCACAGTTACTACTCGTTGAATGCCGCCAGCAATCGAACTCACGACCTAGCGATCATGAGCTTATTACGCTAACCACGAGGCCTGGCGCTTAATATAGGCACAAGTCCTCAAATGCTGCCGTTGCTACTACTACTGCTACTAATACTACTACTACCACTACTACTACTACTACTACTATTGCTACTAAGTCTTTTGCTGCTATTGCTACTACTACCACTACTGCTGCTAATGTTTTTGCTACTAATAGTACTACTACTGCTACTACTACTACTACTACTACTACTACTACTACTACTACTACTACTACTACTACTACTACCGCTGCTATAATTTAGAAAATCATTTTGCCCTCTTTTTATGTGAGTTATTAGAGTGTGGTTGCGCTTTAACCTTCATCAAATTGGGAAATGTTTAAAAAGAAACAAATGAATATGCAAGAGGGGGAGGTTAAGAGTGGTTTCCTAGAAAATGTCAGAACACTCCAGACCCCGTAATGCATTTTTAAACATTATTATCGTCCGCGGATTTAACATATGTGATTTAGCGTCAATCGGGAATCGAAAGCTTGGGCGTGGCGTTAGGTCGGTTATTTTTGAGCATCACTCATATTGATAGCAACACCAGAGAAAGGTGGGTTTGGAAATATTGCGACATTCCATGAAACAATAAGGAAATAGAAGAGAGAGAGAGAAAATAAAAACGTGGAAGACGACTGATGAAAAGAAAGAAAAAAAAAACTAGACAAATAGTAACAACGGCAACAACAACGGCAACAACATCAATAACTATGGAATGATTACCAAGCAGTGCCAAAGATTATACATTTAGTTTTGCACAAATTAATTCTCTGTTCGACTAATATTTTTCTTTAGTTTTATGCTATTTTAGCGTTATGAATAAATCAAATAATTTCAATATGAAAATTAACTTTTATCGAGTCAGCAAAAAAAAAAGAAAGAAATAAAGAAATATATAAATAGTTTCATAAATATTAATAACAGAATTTCCCCTTTTTTTCCTCTTTTCATTTTTATGTAGGTTTTGCTCGTGTGTTTCTGTGTGCATAAGTGTGTGTGTGTGTGTGTGTGTATTCGTGTGTGTGTGTGTAGGGTGTGTCTATGGTTACGTTATTCCTGATTATGTATGATTATGTCTGCGTGTTTCTGAATGTGTGCGAGTGATTGTATATATGAATATGTGAATGTGAGACGTTACGGTGTGTCTAAGATTGTGTATGTGTGTACTTGGCTTTCGTGTGTACACATTTGTCGCTATCGATGTACGTTTGTGAATATTGTGTTTACGTGTTATGTTTGTAAATGCGTATATATCTATGAGTATATCTATGTGTGTGCGTGTATACATACATACATACATACATACGCACACACACATATATATGAATATATACACGATTATGTACCTGTGACATCTGTGTTTGACGATGTGATGTATGTAGATGTATATGGCGGTTTCTTGCTAACATATATTTGATTATGATCGCCTCTTTATGTGATGTGTTGCCGCGCTTGTTGTGTTTGTTGTCTCGATATAAATTCTGTGTTTGCAACTGCTACTGTAATGGCAGGACACAGCTTCTATTTAGGCAACGACCACAACAACAGCAACAACAGTAAGAGCACATCAAATAAAAGGAAGAAAAAAAACCCCATCGTAAACAAACACATCTTAGGAAGAAATCACCATATACACACGCACATCAGATTGACAAATGAAGCTGTCGAGATAAAATAGCTTCAAATAGAATCGACTTGAGATTTGAAACTTCTGCAGAGAATCTAGCTCTGAGGCCAGCGCCTCGGGCAAATGTAGCGCAGCAATTTGTTTTCCATCTGAAATGTATCAAAAATACTGTTCCATTAGAAACTGTGTGGTTTGTCCACAGTTATGGTTTATTGTTGAACCAATACGGCTCTGTAATCCTGTTTCTGGGGTGTTCTGTAAGGACGTGATAACGTCAAGCATGACTGCATCTATGTATGTGGGATTTTTAGGACTTATGGAAGGTTTGATTGCGTATAGACATTATTGTGTATTCGTATCAGTGGTGTGGATAACTGTCTGTGATATTTTTATGCTATGCCTATACATATAGAGAGAGACATAACATATTGTTGAGTGCCTGTGGTTGAGAAGTGTGCATAATAAAGATGAGTGTTTTCCACTGTGTTGTGTCTATGGTAATTTTCTATTGGATTATGTGTGTATGAATATATATACATATATTTACCAGTATATGTATGTTGTGTTTGGCCTAGAATATATCTTCGCGTGGGTCTATATATCTGTTATTACCAATGTAATGTTACATGTTATGAATTGAATGTACGTATGTTATCTAGATAAATACTTCTTTTCTGTTCTCGTGTTACTTGTTTGTCTTCCTTTAAAGGTGTTGATGTGTATTTGTATATACACCGACATATTTGTGTATAATTATGATATATATATATGTGTGTGGGATAACGCACATACACGAGAGCAGGCAGGTACACACGCTTAGGGGCAGGCACACACACACACATACTTATTTCATTGTATGTGTGTATGAGAAAAAACATGTCAATTCTGGTCCTATGAGGATTGCAACTCAGTTGTCAGACACACGAATGATACGTACAAGGCTTTGAACGTCTGCTTTGGAATGGTCGTCAGTTTACACTTTCTGCCACGGAACACTAAAAGATACACAAAGCGCAGGCATGGTATGCACAATTTCTATGATACAGTAAAGACATTTATTTGCCTAAGTTTTTTTTTTGTGGCATCTACCAAGGCAGAACAAGTGAAGAGCGGAACAAAGACAATTTAGCCAGCTTTCAAACCATCTTAATCAGTCGATCGGTCAGCTAGGGGAGAAAGTTTTGCAATTCTCGTCATCCACATACACAAGAGCAACCAACGACTGCTGAAGTTAGTGCTGTATTCGAATCACTAAAAAAAACTCAAGGGAAACCTCTTGGATCGGACAATATTCCAGGCTGGATCTTTAAGAAATGTAGTTACTCCTACAGTAAAAAACCCATCGTCCTTAGATCAGGGAAGCGAGGAACTAATAATATATAATATAACAGTTGAGGAATACTAATGCTCTGAAAATCTTCAAAAGCAAAAGAGACTATTCTCTCGTCTATAGGTTAGTGTGTGTTTCAATTCTCCGGTATCTCTCATACACTGGAGACATTAAACGCTCAACAGTTTTAATATCTGGTGTCTCTAGAACATCCTGTCGAGACAAGAACAAGCTCTGTCGGATGAAATCCAGCAGCTTGGAATCCGCATTATTCAGGTGTCAGTTAACATGGCTCGTGCATACGGTGTACACACCTGAGTTGCATCTCTCCCGCAGAATCTTCAACACTTGGCTGCTAGATTAAAGGCACTGTTCAAAAGCAGATGAAGACTAATTTTAAGGGGAACCATATCAAACTGTCAAGAGTGGAACGTTCAGCTACCCGTCCTTTAATTTCCGGTTTCGCTATTAAAGGGACTCATTGAAGAAATGACTGTGAAACACACAGAAACTATTTGGGCCGGACGTGCAAATACAGCTGGTTTCCTCATCCGAACACCCACACCTCGTCTGCGACCAAAGATGTATGTTAAGGATGTATGTTAAGGATCTACAAACGGAGGAGGGCTTCCTCATTGGAATTTCTTGTCAACAATAAGCAGTATGATTAAAAGCAGAAATATGTAACTTCATATAAACCATGGTCGGGTCGGAATGATTTGGTTCATATGTGACGTATATATATTTGTGGTTGTACGTCTGTTCTTGTAACGTTCAGCGTCTGTATCTGTGAGATGTAGGTAATCATAGTGTATCTCACACTGCGACTGTGATCATGTAATTACTTTATATCTGTGTATGTGTATACGTGTGAGTGTATATGTGTATGTCTGTATTTATGTGTGTGTGTGTATGTACGTGTATGCGTGTGCGATTGTGAGTGTGTAATGTTTATGCTTAAATTGTACCTAGCAGCATGATTATTTAGTTGCGCGTGGTGTGTATAATCATGCTAGGTCGGACTACACTCCTGTGTTCATATTGGTGTTTATATATGTGTGTTCAGACACACACATGCACACAAATACACACAAACACACACACACATATATACATATAATTGTGTGTGAGTGCGTGTGTTTTGTTTTCGCGATATTATAACTGAAGATGCCGTTGTTTAACTAATAATAGGTGTCTGTACTCACAGTATGTCGAACTATATACACCTGCCTTGTTTTGGGGTATATGAGGTATATATACCCTCTTACCTAACTACATACATAGATACATATCTTCATGTATATATATATATATATATGTGTATGTGTGTGTGTGTTTGTGTGTGTGTACATATATACACATATATGTATATATATATACGTATA
>NC_068984.1:142568495-142569980 GCF_001194135.2 Octopus bimaculoides | reverse complement strand
ATATATAGGTGCATTTTCTAAGTTAATGTGTCTTGTTACTTTTCTAGTTAATGTCTTCTGTATATATTAGATGTGTTGTTGAGGGAGAAAGAGGGGGAGAGACAAAGAGGGAGGGGCGGAAGAAGAAAGGGAGAATGATATTGAACGAGAAAGGAAAAGGGAAAGAAAGAAGGAGAAAGAAAGAGAGCGAGTGGCACCTATTGAGTGAGGTATAGATTATCATAGAAGGACAAGTAAAAATATAGAGATAAAATTATATAAATATAATGTGATAGAAAATAAATGGAGCCAAGAGAAGTAGAAGGAACAGAAAGAGAGAGAGAGACAGAGAGACAGAGACAGAGAGACAACTAGAGAGAGAGAGAGACGAACAGAGAGAGAGACAGACAGACAAATAGTGTGAGGTAAATGAAAGATAAATATCAAAACAGGAAGAACTATAGAAGAATTTGGTGAGAGATAGATAGGTATATGTAGAGGAAGAGAGACAGAGGGGGAGTGGAAGAGGGAGGCAGAGAAAGAGAGAGAGATAGAGTGGGGAGACAATGAAGGAATGATAGAAAGAGAGAGCCAGATAAATGGAAGACCAGAGTGGGAGGATAAAAAGCAAGACAGAAAATGGTGGATCAACACGTATGAAGAAGACTGACAAGTAGATATATGTATGTATGCATGTATGTATGTATTATGTGTGTGTGTGTGTGTGTGTGTGCGTGTGTGCGTGTGTGTGTGTGTCTGTGTGCGTGTGTGTATGCAATTTATTCATGCATTCATGTAAGTACTTATCTCTGTCTATAGAGAGTGATGTCGAATGATGTAAAACAAGAAAGACTGGGGAGAATTGTGAGAGGAAATATAATCAGACATTTTAATAAACATTCAAATATCATTTTTGAAGTCGTATACACTCACGCGCGCACACACACGCATTCTCACACACACATGTGCGCGCACAAACACGCACACAGTCAACAGTAATGCTCTCGCGCATACACACATACCTTGCTACATGCACACATTGACACACAAACACAACTGCATCTTCCTACATATATACATACATACATAGATGCATGAGTGCATACATCCCTCTATGTCTGTTTAGTGCGAATCGTTGCTTTTTATATTAATTCTCCCTTTTCAGACTCGAACACCGAGAGATTGAATAAGCGCTCTTAGAGAAACGGGCAATGCTTATTGCATGTAACTTCGAAGTGATTATCAAATTTCACTTGCACGAATATAATTCTTCTATTATTGTATATGTTTCGGTAGAGCAAATCGACCCCAGGACTAGATCATCGTAAGCTAAGCACTTATTCTATCGGGCTATTTTGCCGAAACGCTAAGTTACTGGGACGTAAACACACAAGCATCGGTTGTCAAGAAATAGTGAGGGGACAAGCACAGACACGCAAATACATACATACATACATACATACATGTATTTATGTATGTATGTATATATATATATATATATATATA
>NC_068984.1:142567260-142567898 GCF_001194135.2 Octopus bimaculoides | reverse complement strand
TATATATATATATATATATATATATATATATATATATAGATAGATAGATAGATAGATAGATAGATAGATAGATAGATAGATAGATAGATAGATAGATAGATAGATATAGATATAGATATACACACGTGTGTGTGTGTAAAGCACGATCTACCTCTTTATAGCACGTAAAGAAAACAGTGTTGTAGGATTGAACGTAGCACGTGTACAAGAGCAGTATTATGCGTAGCTTAAATACTGACATTGAATAGTAGGGGGCGAATTATGCCTGCCTAATCTACTCCAAAATTATGATATTTTGAATTTTATGCATATTAATCATAGTGACATTCACAATTTTATTGAATTAGGTGCATATTTTTTGCAAGAAAACGAAAATGTTACCATCGATATATTTCATTTAAGGCAGGCACTGCCTTCCATGTCTACCTAGGCGGCATGTCCCTGAATAAAACCATCCTTATGTAACTGCTGTTATTATATTTATCCTCAGCTGAAATTGTTCCAGGTGTATACCCATATCAACAGATTACCCTGGAAAATGAAACTTACAAGTGGTAGTATAGCAACTTTTAAGAGCACATTACGAGGCGTCTGCCCAAACTACAGTGAAAGGATATATATATATATATATATATATA
>NC_068984.1:142565417-142567007 GCF_001194135.2 Octopus bimaculoides | reverse complement strand
TATATATATGGTAGTATATATTTTATATTTTTTCTCTGCTTATTTCTGTGTTCCTTGCGCATAGATGATTAAGCTTTTGAAACATTTTACAAATTTTGACGGTTCCATTCACGGTTCCTTGTCTAAGTAATCTACTAATTAGCTTTCTCCTCTCTGGTTTTCAGAAGCCTAATTTCTCAAGATTGGTGCTTCGGCAGTTTGTTATAGATCCCAATGCTCCACTAATTACAAATGTCAGCCTGAACTCGTTACATGACTAGAGTAACATCAAATTTCTCATTAGCTCAGAGGAGGTGTTTTCATTTTCCCTGGTCCTTAGCTTTATGTTATCATCTGCTGGGCAACTCTATTCCATTTCAGTGCATAGTCTCTCACCTCTCACCTCTCTCCTCTATTATGTTTATATTCTACTGAGCTTTTCACTGGCTTTCATTGGGACATTGCACTAGTAATCGTTCGTATTATGAGCGGCAATTGGCCTTTACCATCCTCTTTGGATTATCTTTCCAACGTATCTCATTATACAGTGTTTTGGATAGAACATTATGTCTTATCGGTAGATAATAACACGATCATAATTTTGGATAACTACTCATGACTTTGATGATATCATCGTTGTTAACTCTACAAAGTCTGCATCGCATTTTGGTGTTTTTCTTGCATGTTTGTTCCTTTCGTACGACAGGTATTTGGTTGGTATTTCCTTATACTGGAGTGCAAATGTGTACCCTTCGAAGTGAGAGTGAGTACTCCAGTTGTTGGTCAATAATCGACTGCTTTGAGTATCAATGTTCCTGTCATTCAGAAGCTTTCTGCTAACATATCCAAGCATGGCCTTTTGATAATATACACGCATCTTTTCATCTGATGATGATACGTTACGGCAGAGTTGTGCAACTCCAGATATTCTATCTCGACTGTTTATTACAAAAATATTCCCATGTTATTCTAAGTATACGTCGATAAACCTGCAATAAATTTGTCATTAAAAAATCACATTGGTGTTGCACGAATTATTTGAAAATACTTCAAAGCATTAGAGTGAATTGAATTGAATTTTCGATAAGAGACTTGTCAAATATTTTACGTAAATCATGAAATCTATTTAAATCGAAACGATGAAGTTGATAGCGAAATTATCTGCAGCTTTTGAAGTATTTTATGTAAACATAATGACTTGTTTTTGTAGTTGTTCTTCAATTGCAGATCATCCCGTATTAAGCAGACATATGGTTCTGGATATTCGAACCATGACTGTCTCATATTTTCTGGGACTGATTGTATAACAAAAAAAAAACACAAAAAACTACCACCCGTTAATTCGTCGTGTCTTTGATGAATTTTTCTTCCTTTCTGTGTCACTGACCTGCGTCACTTTTGAGTCCTGTGACGCAGTCTATCTTAGCTCTGAATCTGCTGCGTTCTGTGTGTGTGTGTGTGTGTATATATATATATATATATAGAAATATATATATATATATATACATATGCACATTACAACATACACACAATCACACAAACATACTCATATATATAAATGTAAATGTTATGTATATTTATATATATATGTATATTTATATATATATGTAT
>NC_068984.1:142562261-142564649 GCF_001194135.2 Octopus bimaculoides | reverse complement strand
ATATATATATATATATATATATATATACATATATATATCAATCTGTTCAGATCTGTTCGAAGTTACAAAGAATGGTGCTTTGGTATTGAGGTGAGATCTAGGGATATCTGCAACTACATTAGAGAAAATATCAATAGATATCTCTGAAAGGGCAGATTGGTCGTTGCTAGAATTCATTTGATAACTCATCTTCTCAATAAGTGTGGCCCGGGGGCAAAACAGGAATAACGCCATGTTAATGATACAGAAACATCTGCATGGCTTTCTTCATCTTCAAAGCAACGACCGGAATCTCCTTTTTTTTTCTGACCTTCAGCTGCAAATTGCTTGATTACTTAAAATGCTGTCCGCTTCTATAAGAATGTGCTAAGAAAATTTCTTCAGATTTTTGTTATCTTTCTTGTCTATCTGCTACAGGTATCTAAATAAATTAAGAATTCATTGTGACCAGCATTCAGTTCCCCTTGGCATTAAACATACACCAACATACACATATACGCACACATGTATATACACCCATCCATACCTCCATCCATCCATCCATCCATACATACATACATACATACATACATACATACATATATACATACATACAGCACACATACATACATACATACATACATAACATACAACATACGTACATAGATAAACATAGATAAACATGCATATAAATGCATACTTACACATGCATATATACATCCATATGTAGAGGGGTGACCAGGCAGAATCGTTAGGACGCCGGGCGAAATGCTTTGCGGTATTTCGTCTGTCTTTATGTTCTGAATTCAAATTCCGCCGAGGTCGACTTTGCCTTTCATCCTTTTGAGGTCGGTTAAATAAGTACCAGTTACGCTCTGGGGTCGATCTAATTGACTTAATCCCTTTGTCTCTCCTTGCTTATTCCCTTTATGTTTAGCCCACTGTTGTCAATAAAGAAATATATATATATATATACATCTGTATATACAGACAAACATATACACCCCTCGGTATATACTAACTTAGTAAAATGAGAAAAGTGGCTAAACACTGGGAGTGGATAAAATGACTAAGATATAATCACATCATTCTTTATGTAGGTCGAATACTTTTAGCTGTGTAGACTCGGTTAAATGCATAAAGATGTCAAAGTCTAACATCATCTAGACCCACACAGCATCCGTAGATATATCCAACTTCCCGGTCATTTTAACTCTAAGGACCTTGAATCGACATCATGGACGTGTGGAAGTAATTCTCTTCCTCTTGTTGGAACGCAACTGCTAAATAAGCGTTTTAACCACACTGAGAGTAAGATGCTTCTTAGTCCTCATCGATGAAAAGCAAAATCGATATGGGACGAATTTAAGCACAAAACATGGAGACGGACGAAATGCTGCTAAGTATATTCCTAGGCGTGCTAAGGGTTCTGCCAGCTCGGCAACTTAATAATTATAACAATGCTTTCTACTAAAGGCACAACGTCTGAAATTTGGTGCAAGGGGACAAGTGGATTACATCGACCCTCCAGTGTTTCACTGGTACTTAATTTATCGACCTCGAAAGATGAAACGCAAAGTCAACCTCGGCGGAATTTGAACTCAGAACGTAAAGACGGGTGAAACAGCGGTAAACATTTCGCTTGGCGTGCTAACAATTCCGCCAGCCCACCGCCTTAAATAATAATAATAATAATAATAATAATAATAATAATAATAATAATAATAATAATAATAATAATACAAGAAAAAGAAGTACGATGATAACATTATAATAATAATAATAAAAATAATAATTATTATTATAATTATCATTATTATTATTATTATTCTAATTATTATTGCAGAAGGAGGAGCATAATATTAATACTAATTATTTTTTTTATTTCAGAGGAAGCAGTATAATAATTATTATTATTAATTTTGTTAACTTTAATTTGTTTTATTATCATCATTAGAAAAATTTCTGTAATTATTCTTCGTCATTAACAGTCGTCACCACTTTCATCGTCATCATCACCATCATCATCGTCACCTTCATCGTCATCATCACCACCACCATCATCATCATCATCAGCATCAGCAGCAGCATCACCATCATCAGCTCCAGCTTTAGCAACGTTATCACAACCACCGTCACTATTAATAATTCTTCTCTGGATCTTGTTCTTTTGTCGAGTTCTTCCCGTTCTTCCCGTCAACTTCCTATTCCTTGCCTACCACGACCAATTCCATAAATCTTTGTACGGCTTCTTCTTCTTCTTCTTATTCTTCTTCTTCTTCTTCTTCTTCTTCTTCTTCTTCTTCTTCTTCCTCTTCTTCTTTTTCTTCTTCTTCTTCTTTTTCTTCTTCTTCTTCTTCTTTTTCTTCTTCTTCTTCTTTTTCTTCTTCTTCTTCTTCTTTTTCTTCC
>NC_068984.1:142558507-142562229 GCF_001194135.2 Octopus bimaculoides | reverse complement strand
CCTCCTCCTCCTCCTCCTCCTACTACTACTACTACTACTCCTCCCTTCCTCCTCCTCTACCTTCTCCTCTACCTCCTCCTCTACCTCCTCCTCTACCTCCTCCTCTACCTCCTCCTCTACCTCCTCCTCTACCTCCTCCTCTACCTTTAATCACTGTTTCCTTAAGTGACGTTTTTTTCTTCGTATAATTCTCCCAAACCCCTGTATTTGCTTTCGTTCCAACGTACGCTGTGCATAATTAATGGCCGGCGTGTGTGTTTAGGGAACAAATTGAGAAATTAAATAAAAATTTAATAAAATATAATTTTCAAAACTGTACTAAAATGAATTTAATGAAGGACCAAAACATCTCATGAAGATACTGCGGTAATAATTATGAATGTAGACTACTGCTAAAAAGTATCACAAAATCATCACCACCACCGCCACTACTACTACTATTGTAGCATAGACTAGTAAATATATGAATGCCCGTAGTATAACAATGATAGCAATGGCTATCTTTATCTCCTAAATACCGCTAGGCATTTCGCCCGGCGTGTTAACGTTTCTTATTTCTTTACTGCCCACAAGGGGCTACACACAGACGGGACAAACAAGGGCAGACAAACGGATTAAGCCGATTATATCGACCCCAGTGCGTAACTGGTACTTATTTAATCGGCCCCGAAAGGATGAAAGACAAAGTCGACCTCCGCGGAATTTGAACTCAGAACGTAATGGCAGACAAAATACCGCAAAGCATTTCGCCCGGCGTGTTAACGTTTCTGCCAGCTCGCCGCCTTTGCCTCATTCCTAAATGTCCCTACAAACGTTTCTTTATTTTGGGCAAGGTATCTCATTAGCAGAATCGTTAGCATGCCGGATTAAATGTTTCGCAGCATTTACTCCATCTTTGTGTTCTCAGTTTAAATTCTGTCGAGGTCGGCCTTACCTTTCAACCTTTAGGGATCGATAAAATAAGTACTAGTTGAGCATTGGGATCGATACAACCGATTCACTCCTCCTCTGAATTTGCCGGCCTTGTGCCAAAATTTGAAACCAATATTATTTCTCATGTTGTTGTTGTTGTTGCTGCTGTTGGTTTCTAGAATGAACGCACAAGTATTGTCTTATAATAGAAACCAATGAAATATTACTATGCATAATGTTTATGCAGATTGAAACAAGAAGAACAACGACAATATAAAGAATATTATTATTATTATTATTATTATTATTATTATTATTATTATTATTAATATTATTATTATTATTATTAATGTGAATAGAAATATTAATATATAATTTCCATCTTGGCGTAGACATTTCTAAATCTCACGAAACAGTTTTATCTTTGTTCTCTCTCTCTCTCTCTCTCTCCTTCTCTCTCTTTCTCTCCATTTCATCATCATCGTAATTATTTTCTGTATATATATATATACAGCGTTCTTGTCTTTATTTCGATGATTTATATTATTATTATTATTATTATTATTATTATTATTACTATTATTATTATTATTTTATAATAATAATAATAATAACAACAACAACAACAACAACTATTTAATAGTATTACAAGAATAAGAAAAAGGAAAAGGAAAAAGAAGAATCACCATCATCATCATCATCTTCATCATCATCAATATTGTCGTCGATATTGTTGCTGTTGTTGTTATCGTACGTTTTCCTTTCATTTTTCATTTTCCATTTTACTTTCCTGCTTCATATCTTCATTGGTTGAAGTAATTAAATTCAGAATTCTGAACGAAATCCACAAAAATCATATTCGGATGCACTATCGCCATATTTGCTATCTTACTGTCTGCACAAACGAAATTGAAATTAACGGAATAGTTTCTATGATAATTCTGGAAAAATTTGCATCTTCCACGAATTCGTCTCCAGAAAAGGAATGTGAAATGGATTTGGTGGGTGTTGGTGGGGGATTCAGCTTGGAAGTAATATTAAAGAAGTTGGTATTGTTGATAAAGTCGGTTGTGATGTTGTTGGAATGTGTTGTACACGAGGCACTGGTGGTGTAATGCGCGTGGGGGGGGGCATGCTTGCAATAATGGTGATTGTGGAAATGGTGCGGTTGATATTAGTCGTGATAATGGTAAATCTTTGTGACAGAAGAGACTTTAATTGCATCAGTCTTTGACATAGCTTGGTTATAGACTGTGATAACTGTCGATCTGCGAGGTGGTATCAAATTCTTCTTGGACTAGTTCTGTAGCGCGCCAACTGAATGCAGCCGACGGTTTAGTACGCAGTGAGAGCTAGCAGTGACATTCATCAGACAGTGTGTAGAGTGATATCACTGTGTTAACTTTGTTAGGGATATTTGTGATTCTGTAATCACCTGTATGCTGCAGTCCGCGATTTTTGTCATGGATAGGAAGTTGGAACAAAGTGGCAATGTGAAATTTTGCATGAAACTTGCGAAGTCTTCTACAGAGACATTGAGCAAGCTTTGGCAAGCTTACGGTGACAAGGCAATGAGTTGTACGCAATGTTTCGGGCGCTTCAAAACTGGAAGGACTTTCCTGAAAGGCGATGAGAGATCTGGAAGACCTGTACGAGCGTCACACTCGGAAATGTGGAGAACATTCCTCGGTTTGCGTATGAGCGTCATCGGAGGAAAATCGTAGAATCTTTGACGCGTTTGAGGGAGGACATTCGGCGTAAGTTCCCGGATCTGTGGAGCGTGAAGAAGTGAATTCTTCACGACGTCAATTGAGCCTGCCACCAACCTTTTCTCACGCGTGAGTTTCTCGCCAAAAACAACATTCTGTCGTCTCCGCGCCCACCGTATTCGCCAGATATATAGCGCCTGCGGTCTTCCATCTCATTCCCGAAAATGACAAGGCAGCTCACTGGTCGCCTTTTTAGCATCGTTGTCGAGATCAAAATTGAATCACAGAAGGTCCTCGACTCGCTTATGGAAAACGACATCCAGGTCAGATTCCAAATGTGCCAGTGTATTGCTATGCAAGGTGACATGTTATTTTTTATTAAACATATCTAGTCCGGGAACTTTTTGGTACCACCTGAACGGAAGGCAGTGACCAATACTCTCACCTCACTACAATGAAATAAAGCTTGTTATTCTGCTTTGCAGTAATGATGTCAATGATATTTCGTTACTCTGGGTAAAATACGATCTTGCGACTAACCCATTTAGTATAAACATCATAAGTGTTAGAATACTCTCAGACCAGAATCAGGTGAGAATCGAAACTAGAGTAGACGATTTATTAACTGTAAAAGACAGCTCCAGCATAAGTCTCACAAAGATACACTAAAAGTAATGCTAAACTCAGGTTTATTATTTTTCGTCTTTTGTAAGTGTTCTTTTATAGAGAAAGGTCAAAATTTCTCGTTTGCTTAAAGCTCTGTTTATACAAAACATCATAGTAACTTTCCCTCAAGCCAATAATCTATGACTATCTTTTTTTTCTATCTATCTAGCTATCTATGCCCTAATCTGTTTCTGTGGCCACATATCTATCTATCTATTTATCTATCTATCTATCTATCTATCTATCTATCTATCTATCTATCTATCTATCTATCTATCTATTTATCTATCTATCTCTCTATTTATCTATCTGTCTGTCTGTCTATCTTTTCCCTTTACTTCTTCGCAGCTAATCTTTTCCAGTAACTTCTATTTTTGTTTCTCTCTCCTTTTTTTTTTCTTCATTGTATCATCTCCACTTACATATTTTGCTCCA
>NC_068984.1:142554774-142557866 GCF_001194135.2 Octopus bimaculoides | reverse complement strand
TATATATATATATACACATACATATTTATATATATATATATATACATTTATATATATACATATATATAAACACATAAATAGATAGATAGATAGATAGATAGATAGATAGATAGATAGATAGATAGATACGGAGAGTAAGAGACAGAGGGGAGAAGAGGTGAGATTCACCACCTTAACAACGACAAAACACATACATATTTACCGAATTAAATACCATAAAAAATGGCGGTAGCAGCTATTTAACTGTACACACATTTCCCGTTTATATATATACATTATTCAGGTAGGACAAAATGGGTGGGTGGCGGGCAGAAAAAAAGTAATATAAAAACATATGAGAAAACACGAGAAAAGACCAGAAAATGAAGGCGAATAAAGTAAAAATAAATTCCCATATCCTCTTGGGATAAAATTCATGAATATTCTGGAAATTTCCGAATATATTTCCGAAGTGATTGTTGATGTAAACACAATAATTAATTGTCTACTATCCTCAGTTATTTGCATATGGCTATTTTCCCGGCAAATACTGTATTGTTTGTCAAGATGGAGTAACTGTGGCGCGGAGATGTAGTGGTGGATGGAATATACGAATTACTACCGGTAGTTTGGTAGAAATTTTCCGGTAATTTTCCTTACGTATGCGTCTCCAAATTGTCAATAATAATAATGATGATGATGATGATGATGATGATGATGATGATGATGATGATGATGATGATGATGATAGCGATGGTGATGATAGTAGTGGTGGTGGTGACACAATCATGAACAACCTCCTCAAAGATAACATCGACAATATCAACAACAAAAGCAGAATGAAAATAAGAACAGCCTCACTATTGTTAAAACATATTATATATGTTACGAAAACATTGCGAATGGGGTTGTACGTGTTATGTCGGCCAACTAAAAATAGCAGTCAAATCTTGATTTTGCGCCGTACGGTTGCAAAAGAAAAGAAAAGCGAAAAAGACAGGAAGGATGCAAGGGCACCGCACTGGTCAATGAATGGCTAAATATATAGAAGATAGACATATTTTTGATATAAAATTAGTGTATTATCTTTAAGCACAAAAAGAGGTGAACCGTAACAGGTCGCTTTACATGCTAGAAGGAACAGGGAAATAGTCCAAACCACAGTTAAAATCAATTTCGATGGGAATGAAAAATGAAAACATTTACCTTGTTTCACTGATAGGGTGGTTAAGAATTGAGTACATTTAAATACTTCAGCGAGAATTAGCTTAATCTAATCCTCAAGACTAGGACATACGAAATAGAACTACAGTAGAACCTCGGTTCTCAAATAACACTGATCACGAATAATTCCTACTTTATCTCTTGTCTTTCCCATATTCATTTAATACAGTAGTATCTCGGTTTATATCTATATATATATATATATATATATCATTTTGGGGTTTAGTTTGCAAGGTTCTTTATGTGAGTTCATGTGTTGAAGCGATCCAACGCAAACTTATAAGAACAACTATGCAGAAATATTTGAATACGACCAGAAAAGACCAGTAAAACAAACCCCCTACAACAATGAACGCAGACGTTTAATGAGCTGTGATTAATGAGCTGTGATTTCAAACTTATGAACAACAGCAGGCATTTAGAGAAGAGCAATTAGTTAATTGTATCAGCCACATTAGTGAAGTCATAAGGTTAGTTGTTAGGGCTCTCCACTCCCAATCGCAAGGTCCTGTGTTCGATTCCCGATGGTGCGTTGTGTCCTTGAGCAAGACATTTTATTTCACCTTGATCCAGTCCATTCTACTGACAAAGACGAGTAATACCTGTATTTTAAAGCGCCAGCCTTTGTCACATTCTGTGTCACGCTGAATTTCCCTGAGAACTACATTAAGAGTTCGCGTGTCTGTGGAGTGCTCGGCCACTTGTATGTTATTTTCATGAGCCGACTGTTCCATCGATCCGATTAACAGTAAAGCCCTCATCATCATAACCGACCGAATGACAATTAGCTTGAACGATATGTTATCATCCCTGAAGCGAAGAAAAGCAATGTTGAGCTTGATGCTATTTGCTCCGAGACTGTGAATAGCCGGAAAAAAAAACCGTAGCACATCTCGTCAGGCACCATCTAACAATTCTGTTAGTCTCCACTCTAATTCATTGTTCTTTTCTTTTATTCTTTTTACGATTTCATTTGTATGATTCCGGCCATGCTGGAGCACCACCTTTCGCCGAACAAATCTACCCCAGGATGAAACTTTCAGGGATGTTTGACCTCGTGACTGGCACGGACTGATTAGATTTTGGGATCGATCCGGTGCTGGATTAGGATACTGGATTATTCTTTCACTTTTTTTTTACTTAATTATTGAGAGCGAATGGATTCATTTTTAGTATTCTCGTTTGTGAGAGCAGTCAAGTTTATTTCAGATATTCTAAGTTTAAAAATCATCTCTAGCTAATCATTGAGAGAATGTTGGTGATGCCATGGCGGACGTTTGCGCTCTCTGGGTGCCCTTGTTAAATAATGAAATTGTTAGGTCTTCACAGATATAACTGTAATTAAATACGACTCTAAGATTTCTTCTTAAGACAAGCAAGGAGCATGCCTTACTTAAATATACACACTTTTATATTCTTTTTTACTGTAGGCACAAGGCCCGAAATTTGTGGAGTGGCCCGTCGATTAGATCGACCCTAGTACGCAAGTGGTACTTGATTTATCGACCTCGAATGAATGAAAGGCAAAATCGAACGTAAAGACAGACGAATATAGACTTTTATATTATAGTATCTCTTCTATATTAAGGAATAGTTGTAAAATAAATGCCTGTTAACAAATAGGTAATACATTAATGAGAACAAGCTACCGAGAATGTGTTATGCAAATCCATCTAGCCAATGGGTTTAAGACTGCTGAAAATCCGTCCCTGAAATTCCAACACAAGATCCAAACCAGTTTTCGGACCGCAAATATATTGCATACATGCACACACACATACACACACACACACACACTCTCTCTCTCTCACACGCTCATACACACACGCGCGCACAAATATACGTGCATATGTATATATATATATATATATATATATATATATATATAT
>NC_068984.1:142553584-142554295 GCF_001194135.2 Octopus bimaculoides | reverse complement strand
TATATATATATATATGTATATATATATATATATATATACACACACACACATATGTATATATATAGACACACACATATATGAGTATGTGTACTGTTTACACATTTGCAGATATATGTATATATGTGTGTGAAAACATGCGTGCATGTGTGTTTGCATATATATATATGCAAGTACATATATATGTATGTATGTATTATGTACGTATGCATATATATGTGTGACTCCACCACGCTGAAATAGACATGCATACGTAGACACAGAAACCTAGGTAGACATACACATACAGCTAGCCAGACATACATACCTACTGAAAACAAACATACAAATAAACAAATACATAAATAAACTGAAATAAATTTGAACAGAAACTCTAACTTAATAATTGTATACTGGAATTAAGTGAGCTTCCAAATATGTTGATGTTGACCTTTTCAGGTTCGTTTGACCTTTAAAATCAAAAGAAAATCGAAACACCAAAAAGAACACTTTGAGTTCTTTGAAAATGTTAAATGTAGTTTTATATTTATTATCAACTGCACGTACTGAGGTATCGGAAAAAGTGCTTATTAAATAGATAAGATGGTAACGATTGTGGGTGTGTATGTATATGTATGTATGTATGTACGCACGTATGTTTGTTTGTATGCATGTGTATGTGTATATATATATATATATATATATATATATATATATATATATATATATATATAT
>NC_068984.1:142551617-142552661 GCF_001194135.2 Octopus bimaculoides | reverse complement strand
TATATATATATATATATATATATATATATATATATATATATGCACACACACACTTATATGTATGTATATATGTATATACATCTGTTATGTGTGCATGCATTACAGTGAAAATTTCCGACAAAAAATTCAACGGTGTGAATTGTAGCGAAAAATATAAGAAGGAAAATGCAAATAAATATTATTATGTTCAACAAAAAGAAAACACCCACACATATATACATGTTTTTGTGAAATAATATATCTACATAGTCGACCGGTTTCTCTTATGCGAATCATAACCTGATTTTTAGTGATAATGTTACAATTTCATGCTATCATAATAATCTTTCGTTCCATGTGAGCAGGAGCACAGATATTGTATATAAAAGAAATAGTAGACATGCATGAATACAAAATCTATACAAGTAAAACAATATGCACTCTATTGAAAATGTGTGTATAGATAACGTCTTATGCATATATGCAAGTGCATACATACGTATGCCTGTGGATTTTGCAATATATATGTGTGTGCGTGCGTGTGTGTGTGTGTGCGTGCGTGTGTGCGTGCGTGTGTGTGTGTTTATTTATAAAAAGTAAATAAGTAACGTGGATGTCCGGGTATCAATACATAAAGTACTTAATTTATGTACTTGATTCAAATGAATCTTATTTATATTTGTATATAATTATATATATTGCTCCTGCTATCTATCTATCTATCTATCTATCTATCTATCTATCTATCTATCTATCTATCTATCGGTATTTATATGATCACTCACATATACAAGAGTGTGTATGTACTTATCTCTCTGTATCCTATATCTCTACATATTCCTCTCTATCTCTTTCACTTTACGCACACATTACACACACACATATATACCTGTATGTATAACTATCATAGGTATATACTATATACGCAAGCACGTATATATATATATATGAATATATATTCATATTTAAGCTTCATATAAGAACACATGCATGTATGCGGATATATTAATATATGCATATATACATGTGTGTTTGTATATATATATATATATATATATATATATA
>NC_068984.1:142550193-142550946 GCF_001194135.2 Octopus bimaculoides | reverse complement strand
ATAAATATATATACATCTGTAACTGCATAAACACAGACATACGAATATATACTTACATACGTACATGTATAGCCTCATATATATACATATATAGACAGCTACAAACGTACATCGTTACATATATATTCATACGTACATGCTGTCATACACATAGGTACGTAGGTAGTTATATAGATGTATTGCTTCGTACATAAGTCAGCGCAGCATGAAGAAGACAAAAATATAATAAAAATACATGAAATCACCACCAAGATGGAGAATATCAACAGAACAACAAGAACTACAACACGAACAACAAATAACAAAAAATAAAACGACAACAACAACAAGTAAAATTACTGTAAATAAGCAAATAGCGAATTTAATATTTCACACTCTGTTGGAATTGTCTTAAATATAATCTGAGGTGTTTTAGTTTTTAGGACTGAAGTGGTTTTCTTTATGACTTTTCTCATATTCCTCATGTCTGACATGGCAGATCCTTTCAAGATAACTGCGTACATGTGTGTGTGTGTGTGTCGGAATATGTATACATGCACATACATGTACAAATATATATACATACATATACACATGTAGACATACATATATACATACATATTTATATATACACAGAATATTCTTGTAGTTTTATGTATATGTGTATGTAATTATGTATGTACATTTATATATATATATACATATACACACGCATATATGAACACACACACACACACACACATATATATATATATATATATATATATATATATA
>NC_068984.1:142546720-142549344 GCF_001194135.2 Octopus bimaculoides | reverse complement strand
AAATATATATATAAAAATGAAAAAAAAATCTTTTGGGAAACATTATATTGAATTCATAAAGATGTTGAAATTTTAAATGTAAGTTGTATTTAAAACAACTGCAACAACAACAAGTAATAATAATAATAATAATAATAATAATAATAATAATAATAATAATAATAATAATAATAATAATAATAATAATAATAATAATAATGGCATGAACCAAATAAATCAATTAATGGCTGCAGGATGTTCCACCTGAACCGATTATTAGAGGTGGGGAAAGGAAGAGGTTTGGCATAAATTTTGAATAATGGTTTATATGTTATTCCATAGATTTATAGCCAAACCCCATGGTGGTAGTCCACAGATTGCTTTCACTAAAATTTATAATCTAAAACAAGGTGCCCCGTGCATTTTAATTAATACTTAGACGTACGCATTCACATACACACTCACCGACAACACGGAGCACGCAGAAAAGAATGTAAGGAGACATACTGTAACACGAAGCCATACGTATTCGCCACAGGAAACTTCGTGTTTCGGTTTTGCATAGATTTACGCCGCAAAAAAGTAACTACGTTCAACACTCTTCCATTCTATATGCATGCATACGTGTGCGCGCGTGTGTGTGTGCGTGTATGTATGTGACTCTGCGAGTAAGTGGAAAAAAGAGAAAATATACAGCATATCTACAGGGGGTGGGAGTAGAGAAGAAGAGACAGAAAGGGAGAGAGAAAGAGGGAGAGGGAGATGCACAAGCAGACACCCAATCTTGTTTTATTGTACAGTAGCAACAGTAACTGACCTCTATGCAACATACGAAATGGAGGAACATGTGAAAATATAGTAAAACCGTTTTTCATACCGCACGCAGTTTTACATATAGAAACCGATGGATATGTAAAACACACACAGATATATTTCTTTTCATTTATAAGAGCATGGTAATAAGCGAATAGGCACAATATAACATAACCACATATCTCTGTATACATACATACATACATACATACATACATACATACATTTGTACGTATGTATGTATATATATATATATATATATATATATATATATATATATATATATATATATATATGTACATATGTCTGTATGTATGTATATATATATCATTTAATGTACACATTATAAAGGTACGGGTTATCAATTTGTTTGTTGCATTGGGAGTGCAGGTCTTGGTAGGTCTTTCTAACACGCCTTGTGCCCCCAAGCAATCTTTGTGCTTTTAGCGAATGGTGTATTCAATTTACAAATCAGGTCGCTGCTACAAGAGAAATCACGAGAAAAAGCGAGAAGGTAGATGCAGAAAGTGTAGGTGGGGTGAATAAAAACAGCAAAAGAAAGTAAAGTAAAAGAAGCAAAAATAAAATATTAGATTTATGTCTCCTTTGACCGTAAAGCCATAATTAAGCTAGTTGTTATAGAATAAGTGAACGGAGAGGGCTCCGAAGTCTACGAGATAGCTGCTGAATCCGGAGAAGATGTCCTGAAGGTTGCGAATAGAAAATTGTCCATATGTTTGCATTTCCTTAAAATTTAAGATCTGGTATTCAGTAGTGCAGTGGACTTCTTGGGTGTGAAAAGAATATGTGCTGATTCAGCTATGCATAAGTTACATTTCTTAGATCATGTAACACTTAGGCATGAATTTCTCTACGATTTTCCACTAGATTCTATGTGATGTGTAGTTGGTCTTCAAACTCCATGCCTGAGAAGCCAACTGAGAGACTTTATTTTTTTCAAGGAAGCAAGAAGACACGTTATGATTATAGAGAACAAAATAAAATGTCTGATTATAGATAGTGCAATTCCCTACGATTGCAGCGTCGATAACACAGACATTAAAATGTTGGGAAATATAAAGAGCTAGTAAGCGAGCTGACGAAGCAGTGAAAGACGAAAACAGCAGTTAATTGGTGCAGTTGCCACAACACCCAAAATGGTACCCAAATGACTGAAAGGGATTGGAATTCAGACTTGCAAAGTCGACCTGCAGAGAAGTACATCCTATGCTCTGCAAGATTCCTAAACAAGAATCTTGAGATATGAGGAAACTTGTTGCCATCAAACTTCGAGATAAAATACCAGACTGTTCTATGAAGGCTAGCATGAAGAAACTTCGAAGTTACTGTCACTATTATTCATGTAAAATAATGTTTAAAAATATTGAATTTAAATATTCAGGTTAATTTAAAATTGCTTTTTTATAGTTCGACATAAAAAAAAACATTAATTTATGCATGAATGTATGAATGAATGAAAGGCTGTGTGGTAAGTAGCTTGCTATCCAACCACATGGTTCCGTGTTCAGTCCCACTGCGTGGCACCTTGGGCAAGTGTCTTCTACTATAGCCTCGGGCCGACCAAAGCTTTGTGAGTGGATTTGGTAGATGGAAACTGAAAGAAGCCTGTCGCATATATGTATATATATATATATATATATATATATATACATGCATGTGTGTGTATATGTTTGCGTGTTTTTGTCCCCAAACATCGCTTGACAACCGATGGGGGGGGGTTGCGTCCCCGTAACTTAGCGGTTCGGCAAAAGATATCGATAGAATAAGTACTAGGCTTACAAAGAAAGAATATGTCCTGGGGTCGACTTGCT
>NC_068984.1:142539907-142544158 GCF_001194135.2 Octopus bimaculoides | reverse complement strand
TATATATATATAATTGTGTGTGTGCGTCTGATTGTGTGCATGTGGCCGTTTGTATGTGTTTATGTCATCCACCACCGCTTGACAACCGTTGTTGGTTTCTTTACGTCCACATCACTTAGCAGTTTGTTATACAAAGTCCGACACAATTAGTACCAGACTTAACAATTTGTAGCTGGGTCCATTTGTTCGGCTACAAACTTCGTGATGTTGCTCAAGAATGGCTGCTGTTCAATGACTGAAACCAATAAAAGTTAAAAGATGTACTCTTCGACTCACGTGTACATTTGGTGGTTAACAGATCTGTCAGTTGTGGAAAAAGCGGTCGGAGTGCGCTCTTGGATATGTTGCGTGACTTGACCATTTTAAGCATTGTGAATTCCATTGCTTTCCATGTCTGGACACAGTTTGAAACCTTTCAAAGGAAAATAGAATGAGCGAGAGTGTGAAAGATAGAGAAACTAAGAGAGTGGAAAGAGTGGGGAGGAGGAGAAGAAAGGATGGAAGAAGAAGAAGAAGAAGAAGAAGAAGAAGAAGAAGAAGAAGAAGAAAAAGAAGAAGGATAATAATAATAATAATAAGAAGAAGAAGAATAGGAAGAAGAAGAAGAAGAAAAAAGAAGAAGAAGAAGAAGAAGAAGAAGAAGAAGAAGAAGAAGAAGAAGAAGAAGAAGAAGAAGAAGAAGAAGAAGAAGAAGAAGAAGAAGAAGAAGAAACCACAATAACTACTTTCACTGCTGATGACGATCATGGTGATGACGATGTTGGTAATGATAATTACCTCGAGGACGACACTAATGAAGATGATGTTCACTACGGCAATGATGACGCGCGCACGCACGCGCGCGTGCAGAAGTAGAAGAAGAAGAAGAAGAAGATAATGATGACGATGATCATGACGTGTAGACTCCCTCACTGAACTAGTAATTTCTTTATCGCACCCGGGAGGATGGAATGCATAATTTACTTTGGCGTGGTTCGAACTCACAACGCAGTGAGACACGACAAAAGCTGCATGACATTGTATTCGATTCTCTAATGACAAGCGCCATCATCATACTTTATATGAATATATGTGTATGTTTGTATTTATGTATATATGCATATATGTATATATATATAAAAGATATGAGCGGATTAATCTCGATGTAGATAAATCTATACAGATAAAGGGAAACTCCATGAAGCGTTCGATCCTTCATAAGCTGTAATCACATACGTAAATTGAAATCATAAATAATGAAAGACTCGTTGGAATATGTCGTCCAAGATACATTATATTTGAATTAAATGTAATATTGTCATTGGTTAAATTATTTTGATAATAGACCTGCTTGTTCAAGTCTCAAATGACCTGTGGCTAAATAAGAACAATAACATCGAAGCAAAATAAACACAAACGAAATAACGCCAAGAATAAAACAGCAGAACAATTGTGTAATTAATTTTACGCTGCAAGGAACAGCGTAGAGATCAATATTTCGTACAATGGTTCTTCGTGAAGAAACAACGGAGATGTAAAAAAATAAGAAGGAAGGCAGTTCCATAGAAGCATTGTTACCGTGTAAGCCGTCTATGAATGAATGAAGTCGTGGCTTTCAGACACGATTTGACAATATACTAGTTGGCCATAAATAACTATTTGTGCTATTCTCGTACGTCTTAGATCAACATGATAGAACAGACCTAAAAATTGAAGACTGTTCGAAGCGTAAACATTTAAGCCGATTTATCCGCAATAGCATTTTGATAAAGACGGTTGGCAGGGTTGTTAGAGTGGAAGACAAAATGCCCAGAGGTATGTCTTCGGACGATATACATTCTAATTTCATATCATGTAGAAACTCATATTTATATTTCAATAATGTACTAGTCAAATTATTAGGTCGATTAAATTTACTATTTCCCTTCCTGAAAATTACTGACCTCTTGTCAAGAATTAGAATAAATCATTATTATTATTATTATTATTATCATTATTATTGTTGTTGCTCCTGTTGGTGGTGTTGTTGTTATTTTCATATACACTCAACTGATTAGACTGTTGGAAAGGAAACATTCCTAGCATCAGGCTACAAGTAAACTTAGATGCCAACAAACCTCCTGTCGGGCTACAACAAGTAACCTAAGAACCCTTCTACGTATCCTAGCTGTTTTCTGGGTCTGTACGGAACTGGATTTTACGCCTATTTCATCTATCCATCTATTCAGATCTTTAAGGATAGTACCAAATGCACCTGTAACTACTGGGATACATTTTACCTGCACTTTCCATAGTCTCTATAATTCAATTTTTGTTCACTCTTCCTAGTGCTCCGACAATTGTTGGTACTACTACTACATTTTTCATCGACTACAACTGCTTAACTTCCCAAGTTAACCTGTCATATCTATCGACTTTTCTTTCTTCCTTGTCGCATAACTTGTTGTCAGCTGGGAATGCTATATCTATGATCCAGCATAGTTTGTTTTATTTCTCAATTATTATTATTATTATTATTATTATTATTATTATTATTATTATTATTATTATTGCTGTTGCTGTTGTTGTTGTTGTTGTTGTTGTTGCTGCTGTTGTTGTTGTTGTTGTTGTTGTTGATAATGATATTGCTGTTGTTGCTGCTGTTGTTATTATTGAGAGTGCATGCCATCAAAGTGACATTGGGATAAAATATGCAAAGCCCACTATACCCGTCATGACTGACCGTCTAATAATGGCACACTAGCCACATGCATCACAACCGTATGTGCGTGGCATGGTGATCTCATATCAAGATAAACAGCACATGACCTTGCAGGTGGGGGACCAGTTAGAATTAGCCCACCCCGCTCAAAAGGTCCCTGAATAAGGGTTGTTTAAGGATGATGAGCCCATGTTTCCAAAGGTGAACTATTCAAACCCCAAAGAATTCCTCTCAACACATGGCTATGATGCTCTCCCACTACTTCTGCTCATGATCAGAGATGAACATATCGTCAGCCACCAAGGGACATGATCAACTGGTTAAGGTCAAACAATTGACAAGCAAATCTCTGGTATTGAGCAGAATATTTGCTGTAGCCCCATCTTTTTAACCAAAACAAAACAAAGTACAGGATAAGACTTCCAATCAGTTAAGATTCTCTTCTTCATTTTTTTCTTGTTTCAGTCATTTTACTGCGGCCATGCTGGAGCACCGCCTTTAGTCGAAATAATAATAATAATTATTATTATTGCTATTATTATTTGTAGAATTAGTATTAGTTACAGAAGTAGCAGCAGCAGTGGTGGCGTTGGCAGCAGTAATAATATAATTGATATTGTTGAAATTTGCTGTTTATTATTTGTAGTTCTTATGCTGTAACTAGGTGAATATTATTATTATTATTCTTTTTCCCATCATGCGCCAAGCCGTAATTCATCAGTTTTGTTAAGCATAACCCACTGTCATTCTCTTATGTTACCTCACCCTACAGCTCTTTCAAATGGTTTTCTCGTCCACCTCCTCATCCGCCTCATCATCATCATCATCGTCGTCATCATCATCATCATCAGCAGCATTTTCATTAATGTATTTCAACGCAGTCGAGGCGATCGGCGGCGGAGGCGGTGCCGGTGTCAACGAGAGCGAGCCTCGCTTTCGACAGGCAATTCCTTATAACAACACCTGAGAATGGAAGAAAAGCGTTAGCACGCAACAACATCGACGACAACAACAACAACAACAACAACAACAACAACAACAACAACAATAGCAGCAACGAAAACGACAAAAGAAAACAACATCGGTGATGACAACGACGACCATAGCAGCCACAAAGCAACAGCAACAAGAACAACAACAACAACATCAATAACAAGTAAAGTAACAGCAACTACAATAACATAAAAAGCAACACAATAAAAATTATAGGAATACATATTGCACACAGACAGCTAGCACCTAAAGACACACTCACGCGTGCGTACAGAAGGGAAGGCAAGCAAAAAAGAAAACCAGCTACAACCACAAAAGTAATAGTTATAATAATAATAATAATAATAATAATAATAATAATAATAATAATAATAATAATAATAATAATGATAATAATAATAATAACAATAATAATAGTAATAATAATAATAATAATAGTAATAATAATAATAATAATAATAATAATAATAATAATAATAATAATAATAATAGGCAATAATAAACAATAATAAGTTGTTATTTTGAAACACCGTAGGCTACGTTTGGATTAAGTGCTACCTCTGGCTATAATGGACAGA
>NC_068984.1:142534484-142537900 GCF_001194135.2 Octopus bimaculoides | reverse complement strand
TCGTCGTCATCATCCTCATCATTATCATCACCTCTCTCATCATCACCACTCTCATCATCATCAGCATCATCATCATCATCATCATCGTCTTCCCATCCTCCTCCTCCTCCTCCTCCTCCTCATCATCATCATCATCACACTCTACACTTTACCTCGTATGTCCAACACTAACCACTGTGAGTGGATTTGCCGCAAATACTTACAGACTGTAAGAAGCCATTCAGCGAAGCACTTGGCGGTCGCTGACCATCCTAAAAATAGCAGCCAAATGTTCCCCTAATCGCGGCTTCTCTTTTTGTTTGTGTAAATTGAAGGTCAAGGCAAATGATGTATTTCTAGAAATGTGTAGTCGTGAGTGGAATGTCGATGATGAGAGTTATTCTCATTCTGAGATGACCTGGGGTTAAAGCAATACCAACAACAACAGGAAGGCCACAACTACTACCACCTTAATTGTTACAACCGTGTTTAGTACGAAGCTATCGATTACTTCTCAACTCACCTGTCCCCCTACCCGCACCCCCGTTACTAATTACGTCAGCAATCTAACTGAAACTCGCTGTTCCCAATACTAAACACCTCAGCCTATCGTTCTGAATACTAAATACGAACACAATGTGGACATGTAGGGAGATACATCATTTAGGCACAGGTGTGGCTGTCTGGTAAGAAGATTGCTCCCAACCACATGGTTCCGGTTTCAGTCTCACTGCGTGGCACGCTGAGCATATGTCTCCTACTATAGCCTCGGGCCGACCGAAGCCTTGTGAGAGGATTTGGTGGAGGGAAAATGAAAGTAGGCCCACGTATATGTACCTGTGTGCGCGTGTTTCTGTGTGTGTTCGTGTGTGTGTGTGTGTGTGTGTGCGTGTGTGTGCGTGTGTGTGTGTATATGTAAGATGCAGGCGTGGCTGTGTGTTAAGTAGCTTGCTTCCCAACCACATGATTTTGGGTACAGTCGCACTGCGTGGTACTTTGGGTATGTGTTTTCTACTATAGCCTCGGGCCGACCGGAGCCTTGTGAGGGGATTCGGTAAACGAAAACTGAAAGAAGCTCGTCGTATATGTATGTGTGTGTGTGTGTGTGTGTGTGTGTGTGTGTGTGTGTAAGTGGGTGTCTCTGTTTGTCTGCTCCACCATCGCTTGATGACCGATATTAGTGTGTTTACATCCCCGTAGCAGAACGGATCGGCAAAAGATTCCGATAGAATAAGTACTAGGCTTACAAAGAATAATTCTTGGAGTCGATTTGTACGACTAAAGGCGGTGCTCCAGCATGGCCGTATTCAAATTATTGAAACAAGGAAAAGAAAGCATAGGGAAAGGCCCGTGGCCTAGTGATTAGGTATGTTGCACTCAGAATCTCATGATCGTCGTTTCGATTCCCGGACTCGTTGGTTGTTGCGTTCTAGACTTAATTTCACGTTGGCTCAGTCCACTCAGCTGCAAACAGGTAACACGGCGATTGACTGTCCTTTCGATCAAGGAGGAGAAATGTTAGCCTGCTCGTCTAGCCAGTGGGGTGACACCATTCGAGGTCGAAAATGATGCAAAGCGCATTGTGATTAGCGATGTATAACAGCAAGCGATTGTTTGGTGCAGCATTTAATCACGGGATCCGAGCATTTCTGGAGGATTGGAGGTAGTGGATCGTTTCGCACCCAATAAACACAAAGCAGCGATAGCTCGAATGATCTTACGCAATCGAATTTATTGGAGAATATAATGAATATCGAATTGGCCTGGTTTTAATTAGCACACCGTATCTACGTCCTGAGTTCAAATCCTGTCCCTGCTAACTTTGCTTTTCATCCTTTCGGGTTGCTATGATCAGTTTAGCCTCTCACACTGAATTGCTGGCTTTGTGCCAACATTTGAATACTATATTTTAGGCTTTCACTGATCAGGTTGACCATTGACGTGTGTATGTGCCAGCCTGGCCAATATATTTTGAGGAGGACGGCGATCTGGGGAAGTGGAATAGTCGACTACGTCGACCCTTGTGTTTCATTGGTACTTAATTTATCGACCCTGAAAGGATAAAAATTAAAATCGACCTTAGCGGAATTTGAACTCAGAACGTAACGGCAGACGAAATACTGCTAAGCATTTCGCCTGGCGTGCTAACGTTCTTCCGGCTCACATCCTTTCTACTTTCTTAATAATAAATGAGGATAAGAGAGAGCGTGAAACAACAAATGACACAGTGTTTCCGGCTGGAGCGCTTTCTGTCATCACAAGCCGGTAGAGTGGCGAGGGTGGATTATAGAGACAGCAAAAACGACAACAGCGAAAACATGACCACCACCATTGACAACAACTTTTACCCCTACAGCACAATCACCTAAACGTGATTAAAATTATTAATGCTACTACTACTACCACCATCACGACTACTACAAGAAATGTTGCTGCTACTGTATCTACTACAACACCACCACCACCACCACCAACACCAACACCAATACTACAACTACTAATGCTGCTGCTGCTGCTACTACGCATACTACAATATTAATACCACGTTCACCATCACCAGCACTGCTACTACTACTACTACTACTACTACTACTACTACTACTAATGCTGCTGCTACTGAGTATACTGCAAATTACTACCACTAACACCACCTCCACTACTACTACTACTACTACTACTACTACTACTGCTGCTGCTATTGCCACCATGTTTCCTCAGGCAGTTAATTTTAATAAAATTTCACGAGTTCTCTTCAAATAAAAGATATTCAAATTATAGTAGTAGCAGTAGTAGTAGTAGTAGTAGTAGTAGTAGTAGTAGCAGTGCGTGTGGTGGTGACGGTGGTGTTCTTTGGTGGTGTTAGTAGTACTAAGTTTCATTGGTGGAGGAGGAGGGCACTGATTAAAATCAGATTTGAGGTGGAGTCGATTGTATTTATGGCAAGATCTACGCCTATGTACGGAAGCATGTACGTGCAAACTAATGCATATCTACATAAATAGCTACATATACACATGCACCCAAGTACCCATGTATGCATATGAATATATATATATATATGTATATGTGTGTGTGTGTGTGTGTGTGTGTGTGTGTGTGTGAGTATTTATGCATGTATATATCCATACATATATATACGTATACATATATATGCACAGGCGTGGCTGTGTGGTAAGAAGCTTGCTTACCAACCACATGGTTCCGGGTTCATTCCCACTGCGTTGTACCTTGGTTCAGAGTCTTCTACTATAGCCTCGGCCAACTAAAGCCTTGTGAGGATTTGTGTTTCGTAATCCGAGTGGTTATTCTATCGGTCACTTTCGCCGAATCGTTAAGTCACGGGGACATAGACAGAGAAACATCGGCTGTCAAGCGATGGTGTGGGCACAAACACAGACACACACAAACAAATATATACATCTATATATATATATATA
>NC_068984.1:142533392-142533913 GCF_001194135.2 Octopus bimaculoides | reverse complement strand
TATATATATATATATATATATATATATATATATTTATACGTATATCTAGAACCACATATACGTGTATGTAAAATTAAAAATATACGCGTTTGGTGTTTGTATGTATATGTGTGTATGTGTGTGCGTATGTAAGTGTTACACCAAAATTCTTAAACAGCATATCTTCGTGATTTCTGATAATGACGACGTTGATCGTGTTTGTAGTATTAATGATATCGGTGCTGATGATAATGGTTGTACCGATGATGAAGGTATTGGTGAACTTAAAATAGTGATGTGGATGATAATGGTGGCGCTGCTGGTCGTGTTGGTGCTTCTCTCCGTGGTGGTGACAAGATATATATGTCTTATTTGTCTGCTTTTGACAATATTCCAGTTGCGCAGTAAATTATATGCTCCCGTTCTCATTTTTTCACCACTAATTATATTTTCATATTATATTCCCTTTACCTCTATCTCTCCTCCCTCCACTTATCTCCCACTCTCTCTCTCTCTCTCTCTCTCTCTCTCTCTCTCTCTCT
>NC_068984.1:142532914-142533382 GCF_001194135.2 Octopus bimaculoides | reverse complement strand
CTCTCTCTCTCTCTCTCTCTCTCTCTCTCTCTCTCGCTCTCTCTCTCCACTTACCCATCTCTCTCTCTCCACTTACCCCTCTCTCTCTAAGACCTATAATTCTCTATTTATCTACGCTCTTAGTATTATTCTTTCTCTCCTACTCTCTTCGACTTCGCTCCTCTTTCTCTTGTTCCAAAATTCCCGTTTAGAATTTAATGTTATTATCATATATTTTCATTTCCTCATAATTCTTCGTACAATTATATTTGTCTATCTATCTATCTATCTATCTATCTATCTATCTATCTATCTATTATATGTCTATTTGTCTGTCTATTGTCTATCTGTCTGTTTATGAGTATATATATTTATACATATTTCTATGTCTATGTATACATTTCCACATATCTTTGTATATATCTCTCTCTTTCCCACTCTCTTTTACTCTGACACACAGACACATTCATGCATATTAATATATATATA
>NC_068984.1:142529613-142532220 GCF_001194135.2 Octopus bimaculoides | reverse complement strand
TATATATATATACATTTATATATGTATATACATATATATACATATAAATTGACATACATACACGCATACAAAATCACATGCAGGCACACACACGTATATATACATATATAAATACTTACATACATACCTACATACATACGTACCTAGATATATACATGGATACATACACACATACACGCACATACATAAATTTAAACATGCATACATAAATACATACATACTTCCGTACTAACGTACAGGAAACACAACCACACATATAGAAAAATGTTGAATTTTGTTTTCACAAAACAATTTCATTGAAACAAATGAATTTTTTCTAGGTTTCGATGAAGCCAATAACATTTGTTTCGTAGAGTAATCTCACCACGTAGACAGGTAATATCTCCGGCCAACCTGAAAACTCGTCCTGCTTTTACTGCCACACATACTTTTGTTTAATATTTTCGAACACGCTCTTGCTATTTTCAATGTGAAATACCTTTTAGTATTTGGAAACTCATCGAGCTTATTTCCGTTCCCTTTTTTCTATGTAATTTTATTTTTACATTACTTATGTTCCATGATCTCGAAACGACCCGAATATGGAAAGTAGAGGTTTGCCTTTCATCCTTTCGGGGTCGATAAAATAAGTACCAGTTTCGTACTGGGGTCGGTCTAATCGACTGGTGGCCTCCACCAAAGTTTCGGGCACTGTGCCAAGAGCAGAAAAGAATATTTTATGTCCTCTGTAAATCTTACATCACACATTCTGTGACCGTTTCAGCGACTTTCCATCCCCCCGTGTCTTGAGATGCAGCTAAGAAGTCACAAAATATATGACGAAAGATTTCCTGACAAGGGACATAAAATAAACACAAAATTAAATCTTAGCTGAAGAACGAATGCCTGTGTGTTTAACAGAAAAGAAAAAAAGAAAAATAACTATCCCGAAATATAACAATAGTTTTATATAATTTTAAGTATTCCCAAACTATGTCCAAATGCGTTCCAGCAATGACCTCGCCAAATATTTTCAAGACGATGGAATGACATTATTTTGTAGGAAATGTGGTGACGCGTTTTAAGTTAGTAGAGCTAAGCCGCAAAGGCACACTCCTTGACTCGTTTTTAAGATTGTTTTCTTATCTACGTGATTAGGTCTACAAATAAATATTTTATTATTCATGTACCTGTCCTGGTTTTATCGAGCAATATGAGCCAATCTACGTAATTGACTTCTTTGCTTTCTAACTTCTAATCAATTCGAGTTATTTGACTCTATCTATTGTAGACAGACAAACACACACGCACACATACACCTTGCCGCTCTATCTATGTAGCTATCCATCTTATATATGCATGAGTGTGCGTGCGTCTGTGTGTGCGTGCGTGTTTGTGTGCTTCTGTGTGACTCTGTACGTGTATATATATTTGTGAAAGCATATGTAAATGTAGAGATATTTACATACACATTTAGATATAAATTCAAAGATACTTACATATGTACACTGTTACACACAAACATACTGTTATTCTATATAAATATATGTATATATATATATATATATATATATATGTCTGGATGCATGTATATGTGTGTGTAGATTACATATATATATATATATATATATATATATGTACCTGCAGAGAGAAAGGAATATGTGTGTGTGTGTGTGTGTATGTATATATAATGTATATATATAAATATGAATGTATGTATATATCAAGAAATACTTGCATATGGAGATACATCACCAAATTAAATTAAACTTATATGAAGCGATCATTTTTCTTTCCATGACTCCCCCACCCCGCTCCAACAATATTCCACAATATTCCCTTCGGACTTATTAAATATAAAATTTACATTTTATTAGTTTCACAAATTTTTTTTTTTCCATATTATTACCGTCCTTTGTTGGGGGTTTTTAATTTTCTTGTAGTTTTTGTGGTTGCTTTGTTAAATTTTAGTAATATTTTGTCTGATATATATCCTATATTAGTCTGCTCAATTACCTAACAATATATACATATACATACATACATACATACATACATACATACATACATATATATATATATATATATATATATATATATATATATATATATATATATATATATATATATGTATATATATATATATATACACGTATATATATGGGTGTATATATATATGTATATTTAATAAATATGTGTATATGTACATTTTCATATTATATAAATAAATATACATTACATATGAATGTGTATATATATATATGTAGGTATGCATGTATATTATATATATATTATATAATGTGCAATATATTTATTATTTTTTATATATATGCATATACGTGTATGTGTGTGTATGGGTGTGTCTATGTATAATTATATATGCAGTTATGTACTGTATACAAAATATCACTATAGATATATACATATTAGTGTATGCTTAGGCACAGCAACATATATATAAGGTATTTATATGCGTGCGTGTGTTTGTGCGTGTGTGTGTGTGGGGGGGGGTACGTGCGAGTGAAGGTATTATAAATAAATATATTGAATATAACAAATGGTATACATTCCATGTAACCAGTTCTACACACTATATACACACATCTATGTATGTATGTGTATATATAT
>NC_068984.1:142526472-142529085 GCF_001194135.2 Octopus bimaculoides | reverse complement strand
ATATATATATATATATATATATATTGATAGATACATACATACATACATACATACATACATACATACATACGAACAATACGTACCTACTTTCCTGCGTATATTGCGCATATACGCTGACATATCCTGAAGGAATGCCGGTGGAAAAATTATTTTGCAGCGTTCCGTATATCCGTATAAGTGTTTCAATTTAGAATTGTACTAATATAAAAGTATGTATATTTATTTTCGAGGAATTGCACCAATATTAAATAAGAGAAAATACAAATGTGAATTTGCAAGGAAGTTTTGCTATTCTCCAAATGTAGAAGACAGTATCGATATAGAAATGTTATAAATTGGGTTTAAACAGGCTTCTAATTGAGGACATAAACGCATATATATAAAGATATAGGTTACTGTAAATATGTGCGAGTGTATGTGCGCATGTGTGCAAGAGAGTGAGAGAATACGTGCGTGTGTGTGTGAGTATGTATGTACGTAAGTGTGTTTTGATATATATATATATATATATATATATATATATATATATATGTATGTATGTATATGCATATAATAATGCAGAAAGATAGTAAAGTGTTCCAGACATATTTATTTGGCGAATGGTAATATATTATAAAAATGTAAACGTAAAATATCATTTTAAAAATGAATTATATAATATTGCTTTAAAATTTTGACGCAAGGCCGGGAATTTCAGGTGGAAGGGGATAGACGATTATATTTACCTTTGTGTTCGAATGGTTTTTATTCTATGTTCTCCGAATGGATAAAAGGTGAAGTCGACCTCGGGGGAATTTGAACACGAAATGTGTAGGATGAAATTTCGTGAAGCTTTTTGCCCAACGTCCTAACCATTCTGCCAACTTGAAGAATTATATCTTAATATTATTTCTTTTTTCTGTTCTTAGCACAATAAAACCGGACCCAATATTTAGCCCAATATTGCGAAGTTGACTTTGCCTTTCATCCTTTGGGGGTCGATAAATTAAGTAGCACCTGTGTACTGGGGTCGATCTCATCGACTGGCCCCCTCCTCTCAAAACTTCGGGCTTTGTGCCTAGAGTAGAAAAGAATATTTAACGGATATTTTAAACAATCCGCGAATTATTTGGCCTCGGTGGGATTGTAATGGACAAAGGCAAAAGCTGCAAACCATCATTTCCCCCTCTAGACACACACACACACACACACACACACACACGCACATATATATATATATATATATATATATATGTATACGAATTCGAACCCACAAAAGTAAACGAATGAGACAGAGACAGGCAGAAACAAGGAAAATGCCCCTTGTATTTGAATGCTATGCAAATATTCTTTTAAAAAAACTTGGTTTTCCATTCTTACAGTTGAAAAAGTCTCAATGACGGAAACTGGTACTAAAATGTTTTTTATAAAATTATTTTAGCAATTTCTACCTTGACGTCTTTTCTATATATATGTGTGTGTGTGTGTGTGTGTGTGTGTGTGTGCGTGTGTGTGTGTGTGTGTGTACGACTGGCTTCTTTTCAGTTTCCGTCTACCAAATCTACTCACAAGGATTTAGTCAAACCGTGGCTATAGGAGAAGAAACATTCCTAAGGTACCACAGAGTAGTTTTGAACCAGGAACAATGTGGTTGGGAAGCAATCTTCTTACCGCAATGCCAATCCTGCGCCTATGTGTATATATATGTATCTAAATACAAAAACTGCAAAGAAGATTAACTTCCAAGCGTAAATTTTATAACTCATGACGAAATGTTCATGGTTAACTTGAATATTATGGGTCAATATTATAAATACATTTATATTCATATTAATATTCATAAAATGTTTATTCCATGTAGTGTCGAAACGAACGTAATCAAAGCATTAAATGTAAAAGTATGAATTCCACATTGAATTAATGTATTTACACACACACCACAACACACACACACACACGCACACACACACACACACACACACACATACACAAATAATGTGTATGAATGTGTGTACAAATGTTTAAAAGAGTATATATGTTATTTAGCCGTTGTATTCAAAGAGCCATAATATATTCACATAGACTACCTTGTTTTAATGCCACCGACGTCAATATTTTCCTGTCATACTTTCAGAGTAGATAAATAAAGTACCGGTCCTGGCAGAATTTTGTATCGTCGAGAGAATACAGGGTTTCGGTTCTCTTTATTCTGACATTAAATAATTACTCCCGATCCTCTTTTCCTGTGTATTTATCCAGGCATAGATTCATAGGTCTGGTTAATTTTAAATTAATTATAGAAAACTTACTGATTTGGTATTTCAGTTTCATGAATTGCAATGTCGATTGTTAGGTTTACGCGTCTCTGCGTCTCGAATTCAATACATACATACATACATACATACATACATATATGTGAATATGAGCATATTTATACATTTAAGAATATACACGCACGCACATACACACACACACACACTAACATACATGTTTATGTGCGTTATATGTACGTTATCTGTTTTACACAAATTTATGTTCATACATACATACATATATGTGAATATGAGCATATTTATACATTTAAGAATATACACGCACGCACATACACACACACACACACTAACATACATGTTT
>NC_068984.1:142524157-142526353 GCF_001194135.2 Octopus bimaculoides | reverse complement strand
ACACACACACACACACACACACACACACACACACACACACACACACACACACACACACATATATATATATGCGTTACACAGATATTATTGCCGCCACTTACCAAAGTTATGAGCACAGAACAACAGTAAGAGCTTTGCATATACATACACATACAAACCCATAGACTTCCACACGAACGTGCGCACGCCAACAACATACAGACATACAGAAAGACTTACAGATAGAGAGTTTATCTTTTCACAAATCTTCACTAATCTACGTCTCGCTAGAGGCTTAACCTCAGTTAAGCAATCGCTCTCTCCCTCCTTCCCTCTCTCTTTCTCTCTCATATCTAGCCCTCTCTTTCTTTTGACCAACATTCTAGAGGCTGCTCCCCTGTCTACTCTTCCCAACCTGCTTCCTCGGCTTCGTTATCCTCTATTCCGTTCCCCCCCCCCACTCCGCACCATTTCTCTCCCGTATCCTCCACCAGCATTAATACTCCAAGGATTTACGACTGACCTGAAACAATTAAACATCAGACATTACATGCTTAATCCCCAGATTATGTCTGTGTTGTTTGTCTTGTTGTTGTTGTTATTGTATTCGGTATTGGCGTTAATGTCATTGCTTTTGACGTTATTGGTAAAAACAGAAGCACACACACACAGGCCTCCTATAAACACCGCATACATACTTCTGTGAAGTAACGCAGTAAAATGTTTATAACAAAGTCCGGAAATCATATCTGTGTGTGTATATCTGTGTGTGTATGGCTGTGTGGTAAGAAGCTTGCTTCCCAACCACATGCTTCCGGGTTCGGTACCACTGTGTGACACCTTAGGCAAGTGTCTTCTACTATAGCCTCGGGCCGACCAAAGCCTTTTCAGTGGATTTGGTAGACGTAATCTGAAAGAAGCACGTCTTATATATATATATATATATATATATATATATATATATATATATATATATATACACATATATATATATGTATGTATGTATGTATATTGATATGTATATGTCCTTGTTTCCCTCACTCCATAACTTGATCGCCGATGCTGGTGAGTTTATGTCCCCGTAAAATTAGCGGTTCGGCAAAATTAACCGATAGAGTAAGTACTAGGCTTAAAAACAATAAGTCCTGGAGTCAATTTCTTCGACTAAATCACTTTAAGGCAGTGTACCAGTATGGCCGCAGTCAAATGACTGAAACAGGTAAAAGAACATATATATATATATATGCGCGTACGGATATATTATGAGCGAATGAGGAGAGAGGAGAAGAGCACTCAGTACAGGTAGTAGAGTATATTGTCAATATTGTCTTCAAAGTTTCGTACAAGGCTAATAATTTCGGAGGAAGGAGTTAGCCGATTACATCGACAGCAGTCTTCAAATGGTATTTACTTAATCGACCCCAAAATGAGGGAAGGCAATCTCGACTTCCTCAGAATTTGAAATCAGAGAGTAAAAACGGGCGAAATGCCGCTAAACACTTTAGCCTGGCGTGCTAACACTTCTTCCAGCACTCCGCATCGCTTCTCTTTTTAAATGAACTGAATATTCATCACGTGACTCAACTTTCGCCCCACAGTGATATCCAGTAGTGGAAAATATTCCTTTTCCAGATAATTGCTTGGATTTGAAACATGTTACCTACTTTGTGGTTTGGTGTTTAGTAGTTACTTTTGTACGTCTCGATTGTGGCTTCCTTTTGAAGTTGGTTCATAATATTTATTTTCATTTAAATTGTCACTAAGAATTACGTGTAATATCTTTTCTTTCTTTTATTTTTACCGAGTTCAGGGGGAATTATTTTAGTTTATAAAGTTATTTACTGGCTGATTTATCTGCTAATCTACTTAAGCATTATTTGGTTGTAAAGGATTTATCTCTTATTTATTTATTTTGATTGAGTCTCTTTCATTCGCTAGAAATAATTATTTGGTTTTGTAAAAATCTATCTTTTATGGATATTTTCTATTGTCTCACATGGAAGCTGATACTGCAATTCTTGGATAAGAAGGCTTGCGGGCCGAATTATTAACACACCGGACAGAATGCTTAGCGGCGATTTGTCCGTGTTTACGTCTTGAGCACAATTTCCACCAAGGTTGACTTTTCCTTCTTGGGCAATACAGGTGCTGTAAGCATCTTCATTATATATATGCGAATATATACATATTTATATATATATATATATATATACATAT
>NC_068984.1:142519454-142523912 GCF_001194135.2 Octopus bimaculoides | reverse complement strand
ATATATATATATATATATATATATATATACGTATATATATATTTATGTATGTATGTATATATATATAAGTATATATATATTTATATGTGTGTGTGTATGTATGAATGCATAAATGCCAGTCAATTTTCTTTTCCACACTTTTCAATTACTTCATAAAATCTATCGACAACACTGAAAAGAGGAGTATCTTGAATCGTGTTAGGAAGACGAAATGTTGCCTTGCTAGAAAGACGCAAAAGATAAAAGCATGCCGGAACCTGAAAACGGTAAAACAATACAAAGCAGGATGCGGTATCACTTTGAAATTAAAGAGAACTTTTAAAAATTTTCTCCGGGAAATGTTATACTAGAAAAAACAAACCTGTCAAATAAAAGAAGTTAACATTTATCGTTTTTACCAAAATGGATAAGATTAATGAAACTTAGAGGAAAGAGAAATAATTGCGTGCTTTTAGAAACGTCTATATCTGGTCGAGTCAAAGACATGCAGAGAAACGTTTTTACAGTTGATAAGTGAAATAGGATTTGAAATGAAAACAGCAGGTTTGTAATAAATAAAGTAAAATGAAAATTGTACAGATGAGAACTAACAATGATTGACACAAATATCTTGTATATTTTTATAGACACAAAGTAGAAAATGGAACCAGCAATACCTTCCAAATCCCACTTTACCAATCTCCCAGATAAGGAGAAATCTGACAAATGAGAGGGAAGCATTGTAAATATGTTATTCACGTTTTTATGTGAGTAAAACAGAAACATGTTCTCAAAACTTAGTTACACTTTGCTGAATTAAACTCGGGAAATTACAAGTGAGTACGAGTGTGTGTGTGTGTGTGTGTGTGTGTGTGTGTGTGTGCGTGTGTGTGTGTGTGTGTGTGTGCTTGTGCATCTTCAGACGTGAATTTCTCGTCTGTCATCCATATGTGTGCTTTTATGCACCATGCAACAACTTGAGTGGTATGTTCTCGCAGTGAACAACACAATATTCAGCCTTGACAATACATCTTCGTTAATCTCTATATAAAAATTGCCTAATGGCGTTAGCACCGCTTCTGTCGCTTTTATATATATACATATACATATATATATTCCTTGTATCTGACACTTCTTTACTCTTTACCCTATCATCTTTTTACACTACTTATATCTTTCTCTCTCTATCACCCTCACCACCTCATTCCTACTATCAATTTATCTTGACTGACAACTAACTGGTACTCTTTCCCTCTTTTCATCTCTTTATTATCTCACTCCTTGCTTTTCTTTTTTCTTTTCCTTTTTTTTCTTTATTCCTCTCTTCCTGTTTTCGATTTGACCTTACAGATACATTCCCTACATGTAGACCACTTTAATAAACCCTCGATTCAATAGCAATGCGTACAAACTCTATACTTGGAATGACCAATTGGATTTTACTCACAAGGTATTGGAATCTTATATGTATACCATTCTGCCTAAATAATGGATCTACAAATGCAATATCCCTGCATATCACACATATTATTCAATTCATGCCTAACACCAAATAATATAAAAAGTTATATTTATGAACGACGAGTATATAAAAAATGGATAAGACTGCATATATTTTATTTTTAAAATGCTGGGTAATGTGAGACCAAAACATATAGAGTAGACAACAGCTATTGTTCGAATTCATTGGTCTAAATCTGGTAAGAGGACTTTTGCCTGCGAATGCAAACTGCCTTCAAGAGTCTGAAGACTCTGGACACACGCACGCGAGTCACTATACATTGACTCAACCCAAATTCGGTATTATTCATAGCTATTGTCGCATCGAGTGCTCGTCTAATAATCAAAAATACATATATGTACAAATATGTGTGTGATTTTTGTGTGTCAGTGTGTGTATGTCTGTATGTGTGCATGTTTGTATGAACACTCACACATACACATGCACATATATGTACACACACGAGACATATATATATATATATATATATATGTGTGTGTATATATATATATATACATGCACACATATATAATTATGTATATTAAATAAAATGTTGCATGTTAACGGCTGTCCTCTGTTAGCATTCAATATAGCCCTGTGTAAATATACACATTTTACGGGTATAGATTCACGCATGTGTGATGCAAACATATATATATATGCACGTTTATATTCGTGCATATATGTATATATATATATATATATATATATATATATATATATGCATGTCTATGTATTGGTGTGTTTGTTTGCGTCTATTTGTCTGACACACATTTGGGGCATCTTTAGGATTTTCATGAAATATCATTTCGTAATGATTCTTCGTAACATACTATATAAATTTGATGAATTTATTTCATGTAAACACAATGATACCCTGGCTGCATGATTTGTAACATAACAACGAACAAACCAGTGCTTTGTGAATTTATTTAGGTGCATGGAAATCGTGTACGAAACTCCCGACTCGACGCAAGTTATAATTCAGAAGCGGCGGTACAACACATCCCAGTTGCTGCGTATCGGGACCGAACCCAAACCCTTGAGGGTGCAGCGTACAAAATCGAATTCACTTGGCATTCATGTTTTAACACAGCCATAAATAAAACAACATAAATATATAGAGGTATACTCCATGGAGGTATATATAATTAAAAATAATTTTATATTAATCTAATTGAGTACTCTACAAAATTGTAGAGTACAATTGTTTCATTTTTAAACAAAAATATTATTGACAGTAACTTCGAATCTTCGGCGCGCCAAGTCTTCGTCGGACTATAACTAACATACTTGCTTAAGAATAATATAAACTTACACACGTGCACGCATCCGTCTGCAGAAAAGATGGGTAGAGAGAGAAAAAGAAAGATCTCGACAAATATGCGACCAATCGGAATTATCAGGAGTGGCAAATGTTGGGAAAAAAACAAGAACAGACCTATTGTCGATAATGATGGAGAAAACAATAATGAAGAAATAATTGTATGTTCAAAATATGTTAATCAGGGTGCGTGCAGAACATTTTTTTTTTTTTTTTCCAGGCTTAGATACATGAATATGTCTTATCTATCTATCTATCTATCTATCTATCTATCTACCTATCTCTCTCTCTCTATCTCTCTCTCTCTCTCTCTCTCTCTATATATATATATATATATATATATATATATATATATATATATATATATATATATATATATATATATATATATATATATTTATCTATCTATCTATTCATTTATATATCTATTTGTCTATCTATCTATTTATATATCTATCTATCTATCTGTCTATCTATCTTATCTATCTATTTATCTATCTATCTATCAATCTATCTATCTATCTGTCTATCTATCTATCTATGAAATTAAAATGTAGTTCCACCCACATAAGGAAAGAGCACAAATTAACATAAACATATAAACAAAGACGTATGTATTATATACGTATACACATATATAGATATATACATATTAATATGTATGTGTATATATATGTATATATACATATATATACATACACACACACACACACACACACACACACACATACATATATATATATATAATACGTGATATGAAAGAGTTATACAAATATGTATGCATCTAACAACCTCCTACGTTCTCGCCCTTACTCTCTCTCTGTGTATTTGTTACTATCTCTTTTTCTCTTTACACACACACACACAGACGTAGCCAGTCCATTCAGTGCATCACAAGCACACACACACCAACCCACACCCGGACACATACACACACACGCACACACACACGCGCACACACACGCGCACACACACACACACACATACACAATCTACCCTTTGGCTTCTCTTAAAACTCTAATTAATTTGCGATTCTTAAAAAGGGCTTTTCTCTCTTTTGTTGTATGGATTGGAAAGAAAAGGGAGAAGTTATTAATCAATTTTAATTTATAATGCACATACACCCATCGGCATATTCAGATCGATAGAAAGTGAACCAATAAAACATACGGCCTCTATAGACAAGTAAACTTAATAAATATACATACATACATACATATATATATATATATAAACGTATATACATATATGTATATAAAGCTCATAATCTCTCTTTCTCTCAGCATATATATATATATATATATATATATATATATATATATATATATATGTATGTATGTATACATGCATACGTATATGTGTGTACGCGTGCGTCTGTGAGTGTATTTGTATACGTATGTGTTTATTTGATCAAGCATATATGAATATCGTTTAAATATAATGTATAAACCTACTTAAGCATGGTTTATATACATGTGTGGAAGTATTAGCAATGTTCATACGGTTAAGTACACATATGAATTGGTAAACCTTTGTGTTTATGATTTAAGGAAAGTTTAAGGCAAGAAGCACAGAGAATATATGCATACATACATGTACCGGTATATTTGTGAGTGTGTATGCATATATATATATATATATATATATATATATA
>NC_068984.1:142516277-142519084 GCF_001194135.2 Octopus bimaculoides | reverse complement strand
TATATATATATATTCCAAAATATATATACATATATACATACATTCCAACATATATATATATATATATATACATATATTCCAAAATGTACCTACATGTGGATAGTTGGTGATTTTTTTTCTCATTTATTTAAATTTTAACATCATCTCCATGAGTACCAAACCATCGGTCTAAGAGTTCCTGGCACTTTTGGAATCCTGTCTGAACGTTGTCTTCCGTAATCGAGACGAGCACCTCTCCGATTCGGTCTTGATCTGGATAACGGCGTGAGCCATTCGACAGACCAACAACATCCACAATGTCGTTGGGGTACGCTCCTGGTAAGTATTCCAGACTGATGACACGTGTTTTGTAATAGATTAAGTGATTTTGATTCCTACCATACATTAAATTCCAGATATGATTGGACTGAGAAGTTGTATCTACGTGCTTGAACGAACTAGCATGTTGCGCCAATCTATATTGGTTTCAAATTTTGGCTCAAGGCCCGCTCGTCGAGACAGGGAAACCCCAGAACTCGGCTGGTACTTATTTTATCGCACCTCGAAAGGGATGAAAAGCAAACTCGACATCGGCGGAATTTGAACTCAGAACATAAAAATGGACGAAATGCCGCTTAGCATTTTGCCAAGCGTAGTAGCGATTCCGCCAGCTCGCCGCCTTGTTCTGACAATCTATACTGAATATATTTTCAGAGAGTCTTACAAAAATGTATGTTATTTCACTACGCAACTTTCTAATGTTTTCAAAAATCGTAGAGATGAGCGTGAATATATCAAAAGTTTATCGTCTGATAAAACGAAAGGGTTACTCTCACTCAATCTCTCACAATGAAGGTTTTAATGTTTCTCTTTATATCTAGCTTCAGTGAAAGATCAAATAAATCTTGTAACATCGAAGCGGTAGTTAATAAATAAATAATCGTTAATTTAATAATTTCTGATCATCATAAATTAGAATATTTTACTGAAGTTGCAAATAGTTTTATCTACAGCCGCATAAAAGGCACCGCAGAGATTATAATTGCTATTAATAACAATAGTTAAAAGGCGGCTTAATGCATAAAACCCTCCAGATAACGGTTAGTAAATGAATGTGAACCATAGTTTTTTTATGAAAGCTGTTGTATAGGAAGCGAAATTCAGGGCTTTGATGGAATTTAGGTTTAGAGGAACGATCTACGTTGGTATGATTGAAGGCAGTTTTAAAGGTGCCTACCTGAAATTTAAATCCTTGTGCAGGAACAAATAACAAAGGCATAATTATCTAGTAACGTTATGTATGTATGTATGAATGTGTATGTGCGTGTGTGTATGTATGTGTATGCTCACGCGCGTCTGTGTGTGTTTGTGTGTGTGTGTATGAGTGTGTGTGCGTGCGTGTGAGTGGCTGTATGACTATAATCAATCGTGTATGTTTACTTCGAAGTTTCGCAATGACCAGCTTTTCAAAATTGTAGTCGACAAATTAAATTTATATAACGTGCTAAGTTGCAAAAATATAAAAGGCCTGGAGCTAATATAAAAGGAAGGTGAGAATATATAACCAGAAAGCAAAAGAAATAAATGGAGGACAGCCATTGTATTGGCTGGAAGTCTTAAACAGAAGAGAATAAGATGGGGATGAGTCTTAGGAAAATTTAGCATAAGATATGAGCAGACGTGGCTGTGTGGTATATGTGTGTGTATATGTAAGTGTGTGCGCGCGTATCTGTATGTATGTGTATGTGTGTGAGCTAGTGTCTTTGTTCCTCCCTCACCAATGCTTGACAACCAGTGTTGCTTTGTTTGCGTCAGACGTGGCTGTGTGGTGAGAAGCTTGCTTCCCAGCCTTACGGTTCAGGGTTCGGTTCCACTGCGCGACATTTGGGTGGGTGTCTTCTGTTATAGCCTTAGTCCGACTTAATGTGAATTTGATAGATAGAAACTGAAAGAAGCGCGTCCTCGAATAAGTGTGCGTATATGTGAGTGTGTGCGCGCGCTTCTGTATATATGCGTATGTGAGTGTATATGTGTGTGTGTGTATTAGTGTATGTGTTCCTCCCTCGCCACCGCTTGACAACCGGTGATGCTGTGTTTACGTCCTCGTAAGTTAGCCGTTCGGTAAAAGAAACCAATAAAATAAATACCAGGCTTTACGGAAAAAAAAAAATGATAATCGATACCACAGTCGATTCCTTCGACTAAGATTCTTCAGGGCGGTGCCCCAGCATGGCCGCATTGTATGACGCAAACAACTAAAAGATTAAAAAGAAGTTGAGTCTGCTCAGAAGAAATGCTCAGAAGAAATGTTCAGAAGAAATGCTCAGAAGATATGCAATAGCACAACATGTTAACGTGTAGGCTGTTGATAGAAATTTCGAAGTAAATAATCACCAATGAATATAGACATTATCTTGGTTTCTTTTGACTCAACAATTCCCACTCAGTCTTTAGTCACAGAATATTCTTTTTTTATACTTGTTTCAGTCACGCGACTGCGGCCATGCTGGAGCACCGCCTTTAGTCGAGCAAGTCGACCCCGTGACATATTCTTAGTAAGCCTATTACTTATTCTGTCCGTCTGTTTTGCCGAACCACTAGGTTGGTTGTCAAGTGATGGTGGTGGTTCTGGTGGTGGGGTGGGGATCAAACGCGGTCACACAAATATTTACATATAGAAAAATATGGCTCTGTGGTAAGAAGCTTGTTTAACAACCACATGGTTCCGGGTTCAGTCCCATCACGTGGTACATTGGGCAAATGTCTTTTACATAGACTCAGGCCGACCGAAGCCTCCGGAGTGGATTTAGTAGACGGAATCTGAAAGA
>NC_068984.1:142510998-142513551 GCF_001194135.2 Octopus bimaculoides | reverse complement strand
TATGCACCTATGAACTCATGTATAGATATATGTGCGTGTAGGTTTGTGTGTGTAGGTATGTATGTGTGTTAGTGTGCGTGTGGGCATATATACATATCTGTGTGTGTGTGTTTGTGTGTGTCTGTGTGTGTGTGAGTGTGTGCTTTATTGTTGGTAGGGTTATTTTCACCCCCTCTCCCATCCATTACGTCCCTCGGGTCTGCATTATCCTTGATATAATTCCTTTTTTTTCTCACTGGTAAGACCGGAATAATCCCTCAGATTGATTTCGTTTGCCCAATGACATAAATCTATCTATACAGGAAGGGAATCTACAAAATATACTACTACTACCACCACTACTACTACTACTACTACTACTACTACTACTACTACTACTACTACTACTACTACTACTACTGCTAGTAGTGGTGGTGCTGTTGATGGTGGTGGTTGTAGTAGCGGTAGGTAGAGAAGTATGAAATTTGGGACAATAGTTGAAGAAAAATAGAAATATTGCACACATTTATTTCTCTCTGTCTCTCTTCTTGTACTTCTCTCTCTGTCTCTTTCTTCCTATCTTTCTCTTCCTCGCTATATATATATGAGAGAGAGAAGGGGAGATGTGAAAAGATGCGCCGGAAGTCGCAACACGTTCCTAAAATTTATGAGTGCTGTATGTCCATTCTAGACTTCATAATACCAGACAAGCTAGCGTGCGGAGTCCGTGTGCTGTATGTGTATATATATATATATATATATATATATATATATATATATATATATATATATATATATATATATATATATATATATAAGGGCATTACTATACAATAATGCCTCACGCTATGAGGAACTCTAAAGTCAGAATACCATAAAAAAACACATTTATACCGAACGCAAGGAAATGCTACTCTCAAAGCCAGCCCCTTAAAAACAGACTAAATTAAAGATCATGATTTCGTAGTTATTGTTGTATTATACAACCTCTACTCGTCAGTATAATATGGTCAAGATAAATATAGGTAAACAGAAAATCCACATACCAAACGAACACCGCGTATCCAATATAGTACATAGAAGACTGTTCGTCGCTATTTACCTCTGTAAGTGGCGTAGTATGTGTATGTGGATATGTATGTGTATGTGTATATGTTTGTGTGTCTGTGTTTGTCACCCCAACATCGCTTCACAACCGATGCTGGTGTGTTTACGTCCCCGTAACCTAGCGGTTCGGCGAGAGAGACCGATAGAATAAGTGCTAGGCTTACAAAGAATAAGTCCCGGGGTCAATTTGCTCGACTAAAGGTGGTGCTAAGGGTGGTGCTCCAGCATGGCCACAGTCAAATAACTGAAACAAGTAACAGAGTAAAAGAGTATATATATGCATATATACATACATATATCGTCAAAGATAATATTCCTCCAGCGTTGCTTTGAAGACAAGTTACTCTAGCAATTATTGTCGCTATATTATATGATATTGCGATATTTTCTTTCTCTTCCATTGCAGATACTTGGTTGCTGTTTCCAGTAGCCCGTGTGCCCAATTATGTTCTATTTATATTTGATCATTCGTTTTAGAAGTCAATATGGTATGGAGATGTCTTTATTACAATTATCATATCGATACATAAAACATAGCTATATTCCTTACGTAATGTCACTGAAGAACCGTAAATAAAATTAGGATCCACTGCTAATACATTCACACCAAAAACGCAGCTAGCACAGTGACATTCTAAACACGCTACCTGGTTTTCATTTCCAGAAGACCAGTTATAACGAGAAGCCATTGTCCAATCGTAAATCCACAGAAACTCGAAACAATTCATAAAATACAATTTATAGTTGCAGTTTCATGACGTGAATATGTTAATAGATAATTAACTTCCGGAATAAATCGTGAGTAGATCTCGGCAAACATGCATACAATATTTGTTAGGAGTTGATGATGATTAGCAGAACTGAAGCAATCTGAATTAACTGGATTATTCAAACATATAATGGATAGTGGGATAATGAAATATGTGCAGTAGATTTAAATATATACTCTTTCCGTCTTGTTATATCGATAATGTATACCTGCTACATTCATATTCATATTTCGTTAAAATTCCCACTAAAGTTGGTAACGATTAACTTAGAAAATGAGCATACATACGATTAAAAAGACACACACATGCACATACGAACACACACACACACGTTATAATATATGTGTGTGAGAGAGAGAGTGAGAGTATATGTATAAACATATACAGAGAAAAACAGACAGATAGATAGATAGATAGATAGATAGATAGATAGATAGATAGATAGACAGACAGACAGACAGACAGACAGATAGCCAGACAGATAGATAGATAGATAGATAGATAGATAGATAGATAGATAGATAGATAGGTTTCTTTATTAGCCACACAGGGCTCAACACAGAGGGGACAAAATACAAATGTAGAGTTTTTCTTTTCGAGGGGGTCGAAAACAAAGCAGAAAAAAAAAACAAAAGTGGGGACAACGATGAAAAAAACATCGCAAAACGTTTGGGGTATTTACAAAAAATACGAAATA
>NC_068984.1:142500626-142503704 GCF_001194135.2 Octopus bimaculoides | reverse complement strand
TATATATATATATATATATATATGTGTGTGTGTGTGTGTGTTTATATTATTATATGTATATATTCATACATACACACACACACACACACACGAGGGACGTAGTGATTAATGTCTCTAAATATATATCGGTCACCACTCTGAAGTATATTAGTTTTGAACAGTTAAAATAATTACACCTTAGCAACAGACTAACAAAATAAAAGTAGATATTGTCCTTTAGACAATGAAACAATAACATATATATATATACCAATATATATTATACGTATAAACGTATACAGACTTATATTCATACACACACACACACACACACATATAAATCCGTGTATATAAATGTAGATATATATGGATGTGGTTATATATATATGTGTGTATGTGTGTGTGTGTGTGTGTGTGTGTGTGTGCGTGCGTGTGTTTGTATATGTATAGGGGTGTTTGCGCGCGCACAGGCATCTGTGTAACAACTTTCTCCGTAGTTTTCCTATCTCGGTTATCTTTGAAGTCTACCACTGATAACTGATTCTGAAAATTTTGTAAAGCTATAATTAACCATTGTTATAGTTTGATAGTATATGTATGTATATAAGTTTATATATACATACATGCATATATATATATATATACATATATTTGTACATATATATATATGTATATACATATATATTGAGAGAGAGAGAGAGAGGTACATAAAGTTTATGATAGAGAGAGAGATATACAGACAGACAGATAGAGAGACAGATAGATACTTAGATGCGTACATCGATACATATAGACATATATCATTAAGACTTGTCCCTTCGGCCGATGTATGTATATATGCATGTATATACATGTATGCTTGTATATATATATATATATATATATATATATATACACACATACATGCACATGTATAAATGTATATAACGTGAGCATGCGTATGCACATATACAGTGTGTACCCCCTCATGACCGAGACTGAGTATTATAATTTGTGCAATGATATGATTCTTAGAATTGCCTGAACGCTATTTCAAAGCTATTAAGCTTTGCCGACCGACTCGTAGATTCTCTTCGGCCATCTCTCAAATTTTCATTTGATAGGTTGTGTCCCATAACAGTCGAAGCAACCTCTATATATACATATATACACTCGAACTCACACATTTCCTATCCTATTTGTAAGTGGAAGAGTAAATTTATGCAAACCTTTTTTCTAGGTTGAAATGTGCACGTGTTTCAATTACAAACGTTCTCACAGTGTAATTTTGCATCTTTTCTAGAAACGAGCTCCTTTCATACAATAAGATTTCAATACTTATAACTAAAAGAAATCTTAGTAGGACATCATGCTTCCACAAATAATTAGAACTGAGGAATTATTGCAACCATGATGTTCCAGTCATTTGCCGAGCCTGCTTTATTTATCTACTCTGATTTGTAAATATAGAACGCTATTATTTAATGCGTCGCTTGCATATTCCTGTGGATCTATAAAATACTCTATGGTATAGGTGTGGCTGTGTGGTATCGGGCTCAGTCTCACTGCGAGTACCGTGGGCGAGTGTCTTCTGCTATAGCCTCGGGCCGATTAAAGACTTGTGATTATATTTATTAGATGGAAATTCAAAGAAGCTCGTCGTACATTTCATATATATATATATATATATATATATATATATATATATATATATATATATATATATAAATCAAAATGGGACAAGAACGCAAAATATCCAGATTGTTAGGTGATACAAGAAAGGGACAAGAAATATCCAGATGGACGATACAAGGAAAACAAGGACGATTCATTCGGAATTTTCTTTCCTCAGTCGAGATCCAGATTATTCCGTCAGCAGAAACAAATAGGGAAAAATAGGGAAAATGAGAAGGGTGTATATTAATGGAATGAAGGCAGTGAAGGAATAAAGAGATGAAGAGAGAGAAGATAAAAGAAGTATAAAAGTTCATAGTTCAACTTTTCGATGTTGTAAAAGACAAATGCATAAGTCCTTAGGTACAATCCTGCGTAGATACATGGGGGTTAAAATCCTGATATTAATCCGTTACAGCACTTACCTAGCGTACCTAATCGTTTGGATTACCTGTGAACTATACCCCCGTAATTTGTATATATATATATATATATATATATATGTACATTTATAAAACTTGTTATACATATCAGGTTTTATATATGTACACTCATTGTTATGTGTGTGCTTGCTAGTTGGCTGAAGTATATATTTCGTGTTTAGACATATAGATCAGAATATTTTCACTGTTAAAAAATACAAGATGTCAATAAAATCTCAGTAGAATTTGTCAGCTGGCAGAATCGTTAGCACGCCGTGCGAAATGATTAGCTGTAATTCGGCTGCTGTTACGTTCTAAGTTCAAATTCCACCGAGGTCGACTTTGCCTTTCATCCTTTCGGGGTCGATTAAATAAGTACCAGTTACACACTGGAGTCGATGTAATCGACTTAGTCCCTTTGTTTCTCCTTGTTCATCTCCTCTATGCTTAGCCCCCCCCCCCATGCGGGCAATAAAGAAATAAATATATTGTTGCTAATGATTGACGTTCCAGCCATAACTATCACGTCTTACATTCTCCTTTGATTGTAGACATTGTTTAACAGTGGATGGTTACTCAAATGCTTTCTCGTTTTTTAAATCTTATTTTAAAACGGGTGGGTGTGAAATTGAGGGAAATGAGTTTTTATAACAAGCGGATAGATCAACCACATAGGGGTTTCCTCATTTTAGTTGTCTGTCACGTAATTATGAATCAAACCATCAAACCTTCAGATTTTATTCACAGATTTTATTCACAGATTACTGCAATAATATATTTTTTTTTCCTTTATAAATCAACTCCAGTAACTTTAGAAATTGCAAAATCGCTTATTGGTCCTAATTGCTAAGCTATCAACTCAACCGCCACCACCACCAGCACCAACATCAGCAGCACCACCACTTTCACCACCACTACCGATGCAGCCTCTTTACATATTATACCCATCCACCAACTTTTCACATATTCTCGATCTAATGGCACTCGACCAGAATCTCACTCACTTACCCCCAACCCGTCTCTC
>NC_068984.1:142497470-142500594 GCF_001194135.2 Octopus bimaculoides | reverse complement strand
GTCTCTCTTCACGACAACGAATTCTGCAGCAAATGCTTCAAAATTGTAGATTCTTTCTTCATTAAGTGGTTGATTGAACGAAGAATGTCGATGCACGGCAATATTAATATTAAAATGAAGAGTGCAGTCAGTTGACAGAATCGGTCAAGTGCCAGATTTAATGACTTATACCTTATAACAGACCACTCCCTCCCGTCCCGCCCCTTCACTGTTCTCTCAGATCAAATATCCTCGGGTGATCTAATACCCCTTCCATTTTCATTCATTCAGGATCGATAATGTCAATTCGGAATCACGGACGGCGGTCAAATATCTACACGCTTTCCCTTCTAATCTAATATTGTCCCAATAACACATACATACATACATACATACATACATATATATATATATATATATGTGTGTGTGTGTGTGTGTGTGTGTGTGTGTGTATGCATATATCTATGTATAGATGTATATATATACATATATATTTGTGTATGTATCTACGTATGTGTATATATATACGTATTGTAGGGATGTATGTATACACACACAGCCACGCACACACACATATGCATGCACACACCTACGTGTACGCGCGTGTGTAGTCGGGAAGAGCTGTAGAAAGGGGCAGTTACGTCGCCTCCAGTGACTGAACGCCATGTCTACTCTAAACCGTATGGATTTCTTAGATATCACACCAAGGCGACACGAACACTTCGACCGTCTAAATTAGAAGACTTAACCTAACATTTTTGCAATAGATACCAGCGGACATTCAATGGAGAACATAGACAACAAACTATATAAATAAAAAGCACTAGATACTTGTAACATCGCCTACCTTAAGTTACCGTGTGTAGTATAAACGGTGTAGTATAAACGGTACAGTATACACAATGTATAGTTCAAATTTACAGAAAACAAAATACGAAGGGAGATGTAGGGACAACAAGCAGGGGTATTAGTTTAACGCTCGGGAAAAATAGAAGTCTTTTACGTTTCACGCCTACGCTCTTCGATAGAAAGATTAAGAGGGACAGAATGGAGAGAGAATGAAAAAAAAAACAGAGAGAGTAGTACTTCAACTCGTTGATATTCGTCTGCACTCTTGACAACCACAGTTATTTCTTATTATAGTAAGTTTCAAAGCTGTCTCAACGTAGAGGTTTTCCACTCACATGAAATCTCCAAGCGGACCAAATGCACAAGTTTCCGACATGCAAGAGGCCGAAATGCGTTAGTAGAAGGGCCCCACACGAGTAATTACATGCATGTTATTAGAGTGTTAGAAGTTAAGGGTCAAGCCACTTGCCTAAGGTGCGCGTGAATGTTTTTCTCTGTAGACCTGATGTTACGCTCTCTTGAAAATTTATGTAGAATTAAAAAAAACATCTTCCAACCATAACATAACTCTAGTTAATATACTGTCACACATGTTTGAATTACCATTCATCTCCTGAGTTCTCAGAATATAAACCAACTTGGTTTGAACCTTCTTGGGGAAACAGAAATTTCTGGGGATTTTATCTTGTGACATAGCGCCATGAACCTATGTCAATGAGTATAAAAGAAAACCTACAGTCTGGATATTAGAGATGGGTGCATGTATCCGTATATGTATATACACTTCAACAATTGTTTATATATAAAGTCATCTCTTCCAAAGTTTGAACTCAGAGTTTACTCATCAGAAAGCGTACAATATTTTTTTTCTTAAGGACGTAAAATAGAGTATGTTTTAGCATCCAGACCCGTAGCATTCCCATTCGCTGCATGTATGTATGCATATATGTATGTATGTGTGTGTGTATATATACGTGTATGTACATACCATATTTTTGAGTATATTCTTGTATAATGTATAGCATATTCGAAGGTTATACATGTGTGTGTATATATATTTACACACACACACACACATACACGTATATATATATATATATATATATATATATATATATATATATATATATATATATACATACATATATATATGCATATATATATTTATAGATAAATAGATAGATATACTTATATGAATACACACACATATACACATACACATACATATATGCAAGTGAGTTTGTCTATATGTGTAGGTATGTATGTATATGCCTGTATGTACGTTCGTAAATATCTACATACACATTTACGCACACCTATAATTTTATCCATTATATATCTTTTTTATACAAATCTATTTACACCCTTACATAGTCAAACTGACACGAAAATATATAAATACATATTCAAACACAAACACCACGCATACAGACGCACACACACACATGTACATATACACACACATACGTTATACATATGGACACACATACACGAAACAAAGCGCATATATGATACATAACGCATAAGATTCTATAATACACAAACACACACATACAGACACCAACTTAATGCTACACTACGCAATGCAATTTATTCGAGAAGACATCTCTTCATGGTAAAACATTACTGAGGTTTGTCCAGACGCCATATTGTCAGTAATTTATATCTTTCCTATTTTTCCCTACTTAACTCAGCAACTCTCCAATTTCTCTACTTGTTTTCTACACGAGAGGTCGCCACTTGAGTCCAATCTACTTCCAATAAAGACATTCTCTAATAGCAGCCTACATTCAGCTCCACGTCCAACTTAGCCTGCCGTCTTTCAGCTTAAATTGTGTGTTTAAACCTTCCATATTCTCAAAACTTCTCTTTTTTTTTCTTTCTTCTCCTTACATCACTTAAATCATATTTTACTTTATTTTTCGTTGCTTGTTTACTTCTTTCTCATCATCATCATCAACATCATCATCATCATCATCATCTTATTATTATTATTATCATTCTTCTTCTTATTATTATTATCATTATTATTATTATTATTATTATTATTATTATTATTATTATTATTATTACGTTACAACCTCAACAGCTATACAACTTCTTTTTTCCTGTATTTCGTTCTCTCTTTTCCTTTTTTTTTGCTTCTGTTCTTTTTTCGTCTTCTCCTTCCTCCTCCTTCTACCCATCCTCGTCCCCACCATCATCACCGTCATCATCATCGTCATCATCATCATCATCATCACCACCACCATCATCATCATCTCCTTGTTGTTTTGTTTTTAATGTTGTTGTTCTT
>NC_068984.1:142494214-142496363 GCF_001194135.2 Octopus bimaculoides | reverse complement strand
AGGAGGAGGAGGAGGAGGAGGAGGAGGAGAAAGAGGAGGAGGAGGAAGAGGAGGTGGATGAGGCGCAGCAGCAGCAGTGGTAGATGCCTTCATCTTTTTCATCTTTTTTTCTTCATGTCTTCTTTCTCCATCTTTTGTTTTGTTCACCTCCCCCTTTTCCTCCTACTCCACCCTCAGTCCTACTCTCACTCCTCCTACTCCTACTCCTTCTACTTCTATACATTCTAATCGTACACCTCCTCCTTCCAATTCTCCCTTCCTCTGCATTATATTTTTCTGGGTTTTCTTTTTTCTCTCTCTGCTTTTTCTTCTTATATCTAATTCTCCTTTTTCTTCTCCTTCATTCCATGTTTCACTCTCCCAGATTTACAAACATTTCTCTCATTTTCTCCTTCCATCATCTCATATTCCATTATTCATTCATTTTTTTTCATTTCACTCGATTTGACTTTGCCATGCTCTACCAATGCATTCCAGTGTTTCATAAATCAAACTGACAGAAAGGCATACTTCAGTTTCGTTCTTATTCAATACATCTATATTTAAGAAATGTTTGAGGTAAGATTTTGCAAACAAGAGAGGCAAATTATCTCCTCGGTTTTTCACGATGAAAAGAAAGGAATTGAGACACGGAATACAGATAAAATCGCGTTTAATGATGTAATGTTAAAATAAGTCACCATTCACTTTTCGACGATGGAACTGGTAGCTACTAAGAACCTCTGAAGTCTGTATAAACGACTATTATATGGAAAGCTTATCTTCGTTCGCTGAGAAATACACATTATGTGCAGCTATTCTAGAAACAGCTGTAAGGGAATATTTGCGTACTTTCTTAATGCATTATTCATGGATATATTCTACTCCAACAACGCTATTTCAATACCTCCGCATTCGTATTATATAGATAATCAGATGTCTTCATAATATTCTTCACAATATTTGGTAGAATTAGTTGTTCGAAATTGAGGAATATGTATGCGTTTGTGTGTGTGTGTGTCTTTGTTTTATGTGTGTGTTTGTGTGAGTGTGTATATACGTGCTATATATGTTTCTATAATTATATGAATCATATTATATTGCGAATGTACATTTCTATATAAAAGATGTCTTTCAAACATCGCTATCCCTCTCTCTCTCATCGTCTCACTTTCTCTCTCTCTCACACACACACTCTCTCTCACACACACGCTCTCTCTCTCTCTCTCACACACACACTCTCTCTCCCTCCCTCTCTCTCCCTCTCTCTCTCTCTCCCTCCCTCTCTCTCCCTCTCTCTCTCTCTCCCTTTCACTGTCCCACATCACCACAACCGCTTAGTACATTTTCCGTCTCCAACAAGACACCAGAATTCTTCCTGTAACCACGTCTTGCTCCTTCTACCGATCATCCTTTTCTAAACTAACCATTGTACGTACAGCTCATACACATGTTCTTCGCTTTTTTCTCTTGGCAGATTTGTGTTTATTCAGTTCAATCATTCCTTTCGGTCGAAGGGACATTTCCTTTCACTTTCTTAAACTTTACAAATCACTACTCGATTCAACCTTGTCATCAATCCTTATGTGGAAAGACACAGTGTATTAATATCCACGTTCCGCTCGTCTATTATTTCCTTTTGTTCTCTACAGAATCCCTCTGTATCTAACGACGGGGTGAAATATTTTTTTATTCTTTTCTGTCCTTAACTAAATATATTTTCTCTCCTTGATGGTCTTACGTGTCCACCCTTCTGTGCCTTAGGAGACTCCACGTGGTTGCCAGTACCAACTTGAACAATATTATGGGATGGTGTCATAATTTTATATTTGGTCGACAACTAATAAAGGAAGCATGACATTTGCCTTTCTTTCCATCGCTTCTTTTCCCTCGCGATTTTCCCTCAAATTCTTTTCTCGTCCTTCATGCCAATGTTGCCATCGATCTGTCGACCTATTTTATGTATATATGCAAATATATATGTATATATGTATGTTTCTATGCACGTGTATATGTATATATATATATATATGTATGTATGTGCGAATATATATATACGTGTGTGCATATATCTATATCTATCTATTTATCTATCTATCAATATATTCTAAATATAAACATATATGTATATATACATACATACATATATATATATATATATATATATATA
>NC_068984.1:142492012-142492398 GCF_001194135.2 Octopus bimaculoides | reverse complement strand
ATATATATATATATATATATATATATATAGTAAGGTCATGGGTTCAATTTCCGACGATGCGTTGAGCCCTTGACCAAGACACTTTCACGTTGTTCAATTCCACTTAGCTAGGAAAAATGAGTAGCGCTTGTATTTCAAAACTGGCCATCCTCGTCCTGTTCTGTGTCACGCTGAATCTCCCTGAGAACTACGTTAAGGGAAGGCGTATCTGTGGAATGCCCAGCCACTTGCGTGTTAATTTCACGTGGAAGATGTTCTGTTAATCGGATCAACTAGAACCCTCGTCGTCGAAATCGATCGAGTCGCAGTTACTATGTATCTAACTCTCTATGTATCGTTCTACCTATCTATCTATCTATCTATCTATCTATCTATCTATCTATCTA
>NC_068984.1:142491526-142492002 GCF_001194135.2 Octopus bimaculoides | reverse complement strand
ATCTATCCATCTATCTATCTATCTGTCTATCTATCCATCTATCTATCTATTTTTCTATCTATCTATCCATCTCTCTATTCATCTATCTATTCATCTATCTATTTTCCTATCTATCTATCTATCTATGTATCTATTGTGGTCACCGTTTGTGCGGCGCGCTTTCCCGCAGCTCGTCTCCATGACCGAACTGCAGTCATGGATCAAGAAGAGGCCGAGGAAGGGCGAATGGCACCGCGAGTGTCGCGCTGCTCTTCGGCAACTCCAACAACCCGGGTCAACCTTGAGCGACTGCATCACAACTAACGCATTCTATAGTGGAATAGTGGAGGGAAGGTACGACGACGATCTCGGGGCGAACCTGGGCGTCGACGAGGAATACCTGACCCGCCTGTTTAAGACGACCTTCGGGCCGGGACCTATGGACAACTTCCAGAGATCCCTGGCCTGGCAGTGCTATCGAGAAGCACTACCCGTTC
>NC_068984.1:142489748-142490795 GCF_001194135.2 Octopus bimaculoides | reverse complement strand
TTTTTCCTTCCTTCCCCCTCCCAAAAAGAAAAGCTCTACTTTGTATTTGTCCCATCTTCGTTGAGCCCTGTGTGGCTAATAAAAGAAATGTATCTATCTATCTATCTATCTATTTTTCCCTTCCCCCTCCCAAAAAGAAAAGCTCTACATTGTATCTGTCCCATCTTTGTTGAGCCCTGTGTGGCTAATAAAAGAAATGTATCTAGCTAGCTAGCTAGCTATCTATCTATCTATATATATCGAGAGATAGATAGATAGATATCTATCTATCTACCTATTCATGTATCTATTTATCTATCGGTCTATATCTGTTTTTCTATCGTTCCTTTTCAATTTCTCATTCACACACCCAATCCTTCTGACTTCTTCTCGAACGCATCATATACTGCCATCTTGCCACTCCAGTATTTTACCAGAGAATTTAACGATTTTCATAGAGAACTTTTAAAAAATGCCATTTAATAAATCTGTGGCTGTCTTAATTAAAGTAATTAAATTTGAGCAAACACATCCGCACCTATGCAAGAACGCACGCACACACACACACACACACACACACATACACACAAACGCACGCGAAAATATATACGTATGCACTCATACCCACACAAAGTTAGATATACGTATACAAATGTATATGTATTCACATACATATATACATAGATATACATATACAAACAAACACACACTCACGCATATAAATATATATATATGCATATGAGACATACATCACTCACTATCTTGAGGACGGATAGGTATGCACTTAGACAGGAATAATCAGCGATACATACACAGTTGTACGCAGCCACACACTTGTATTTATACATACATAATGTTACATAAAATGGTAAACACATTACAGCAACATTCATCCAAAACCAGGACTGCCATGTTATGTTGGCAAACAATATTTACTACAAAGTACTGTTGCTGAATATCTCTCGTTGTGAGATTCTAAAAATAGTAATTCTCTAACAATTGAGGTATTCACGTGATCAATTGAATGCATATTTGTATGTATATATATGTATATATATGCGAACACAC
>NC_068984.1:142486167-142487296 GCF_001194135.2 Octopus bimaculoides | reverse complement strand
ATATATATATATATATATATATATATATATATATATATATATATATATATATATATACATATATGATATATGCAATAGAAGCAGCTTACAAATGAAATACCCATATATGTATCATACTTTAGGTAAAAAGATCGTTGAAAGAATATTTACTACGGTATACGTTTATATATATATATACATTCTCTCTTATACACACGCACGCGCACGTTTTGGGATCACCAGTTCTTTATTATCTCCCCTTCTTCCTAGCTCTCCTGTGTGACCTCTCTCCGGCAATCGCCATGATAGATCGGTAGCCACTACACATTCTTTATTTTCTCTCCTCGTTTCTTTCTGTAGAAGAGCGTAGGCTCGAAACGTTAAAGACTTTTTCATTTCCCGAGCATTAAGCTAATACCTCTGTTTGACGTCTACACCACCTGTCTTCGTCTTTTCTTTTCTTTTTTTTTGCGCATTCTCTCTTCCACGTAACCGGTGTTCCGCCAAGTTTGACCTTTCTTTTTTGGACGGCTGTTGTGCGTGCAACATCGTTATTTATCCCTGTGCGTGTGAAATTTTGTATCCCGGCTGTAAGGCCTTATTTCCATATACGCCTGCTTAATTTTATTTGTCTTTAGTCGGACAAAGCGAACAATGTATTTTTTATACATTCGCTGCTTTCTTCCAAGGAATCTAATGCTCTTAGCTTAGTTTTCCCTTGTGGCTGGCCAGATTAGAGCAATCTCGAAAGTAACCAGCCGAAATTGCAAAGATAATCTGGATCTCGACTGAAGAAAGAAAACTCCGAATGACCTGTCCGTGTTTTCTTTGTATCGTCTGTCTGGATGTTTTGTTGTCCCGTTCTTGTATCACCTAACTGTCTGGGTGTCTTGTGTTCTTGTACCATTCTGTATTATCTATTTATATATATATATGGGTATGTGTGACAGAGTGTTCGTTCGTACGTGTATGTGTGTGTGTGCGTTCGTGTTTTAATGCCTGTGTGTATACAGACACACTATCTATTTTCATGACCGGAGACTTTGCTCTTTTACGAAAGGAAGTGAAGGGACGCGAACCGACGTGTAGAGATTTAATAGCAACGTAAGCTTAATATTACTTTTGGTGCAAAAGAAGAACATAAAATGTA
>NC_068984.1:142481167-142483667 GCF_001194135.2 Octopus bimaculoides | reverse complement strand
TTGCTGGAACACCGTCTTTAATTGAGCGAATCGACTCCAGGATTTACCTCATTAAAAGGCAAGTTGTGTGTGTGTGTGTGTGTGTGTGTGTGTGTGTGTGTGTGTGTGTGTGTGTGTGTGTGTGTGTGTGTGTGTGTGTGTGTTGTGTTAACGCCTTCTACTCCTACAATTTTCAACCGAATTTCACCAAATGTGTCAAGTGCGCTCTCTTTGACTTTGGACGCTTTTTATAATTTCTTCCTCAAAATTCCGCACCCCCAACATTAATAGACGACGCTCAATTCGCCTATGATTTGGCTTGAGCCAGTGGAAAAAACGTGACATACACCCAGCTGGAAAAAAATCAATACTTTACTCTGTCAGATGTGGCGAGGTCTTATCGACTGTTTGCACAGTACTACCAGCAGTATACATTTGCGAGTTACGATTTGCCTCTATTTCTACGTGAGCGCTCTTTTTCATATACTTATTCCAACTTAAACTAGCCACTTCAAAACTCTTAACCAAAATTAAAAATCCTTAATTCGGTCTGTTTGATTAACATTTTTGCCAATTATATTTTACTAGTTTTTGGGTGTTATACATTCACCACTTTTTCCTTAGGACTTTTTCTATTGCTTAAACTGATAAATTTTCCACCATGCCTCAACGCAAATGATCCAATATAGGTCGGCAAACAAATGCTGCAAAGAAAAGTAAACGTATGCGTGCAAATGAATCTGCTGAGGGTGCCGCCAGGAGGAACTCTCTTAATGCACTTAGGATGGCTTCAGCACGAAGAAGGGAAAGTGAAGAGCAGTGTTGTGATTGGATAGCACGTATTGCCGCGCAACGAGCCGCCCAGAACAATGAGCAACGTTCAGCACGCCGAACAAGAAGTGCTTCCTCTACTGCTGCTGCACGAACTGCAGAGACTGCAGCACAACGCGCAGTTCGACTTACATGAGATGCTGCAGTATTTGCTGCTGCTGCGCGCTACGAAGACTACAGGGGAAAGACAACAACGACTGGAGACTACTACTCAGCGAATGACAGCATTCAACTATGATCCTACAATTGATTACAGTAATCACTCTGACGTTCAAATAGGCTGCATGTCCAAAATTTGCCGATTTTGCGGGGTTAAAAAGTGGCCTGCGGAAACTCTCTGCTCCAACGGTAAGAGTACAGTACCTGTTCTACAAGATTCTCCACTCCTGATGACTGATGTTTTGACAAGGGTGTCTCTTTATTCCCGTGACTTTCTCAAGCGGGTACGTGCCTACAACTGCGCGTTCTAAATGACTTCCTTCGGCGCCAACATCATACGAAATGGGCATTTCATGTCTTCCTTTAAAGTGCAGGGGCTTATTTACCATAGAATTGGTTTCCTGCAGCCGCACGACGCTGCCTCACCACAGTTTCTTCATCTTTACTTCGTGTGAGACTACGTTGATCAGGCACACTAAGCAAATAGCAGCGGCCAACGCCGGGTGCACCTGCTAGTTCTTTGTAGGCCTAGTACTTATTCTATCGGTCTCTTTTGCCAACCGCCAATTTGCGGGGACGTAAACACACCAGCATCGGTTGTCAATTGATGGGGGTAGAAAGTACACACACACACAGTGGTTAGGGCATTCGGCTCACGAACGTAAGTTCGTGAGTTCAATTCCCGGCAACACGTTGTGTCCTTGAGCAAGACACTTTATTTCACGTTGTTCCAGTCCACACAGCTGGCAAAAATAAGTTACACCTATATTTCAAAGGGCAAGCATTGTCACGCTATGTCTCACGTTGAATCTCAACCACTTGGACGTTAATTTCACGAGCAGGCTGTTCCGTTGATCGGATCAACTAGAACCCTCGTCGTCGTAACCGACGTAGTGCCACATATATATATATATATATATATATATATATATATATATATATATAGATAGATAGATAGATAGATAGATAGAGAGATAGAGAGATAGATAGATGGATAGATAGATAGATAGATAGATAGATAGATAGATAGAAAGACAGAAAGATAGATAGATAGATAGATAGATAGATAGATAGATAGATAGATAGATAGATAGATAGATAGGCACACATGTTGTTAATAAAATAAGCTCGGTTGAAAATGAAGGACGGCTCATAAAATATCTCGGTCGTGTATACTCTTCAATAAATAAGTTACGAACTCTTATTTATTGATTGCTATCTTCATTTGCATTTATCTATCTCAAAACGAGACATTTTCAAATTTCTTAATTCATCGACAAAAAGTTATATATGTGCTTATAGGTATGCAAGATTTTTATAGACACGGAATTTGTACATACCATCATAAACATGTATGCGTCTATAGACACATAATTGGTGTCATACAAAATAATGTATAACTCTGATAAAAGACCACCATGCTTCCACACACACGCACACACGCACATAAATGCACGCACACACACATATATATATGTATACATACATACACACACACACACACACACATATAAATATATATATATATATA
>NC_068984.1:142480300-142480867 GCF_001194135.2 Octopus bimaculoides | reverse complement strand
ATATATATATATATATATATATATATATAAATATAGACATGTGTATGCACACTAGCATCCATGTATACCTTGATACATTCATACGTTCACTCATAGATGAGTACACAAATACATACATACATACATACATACATACATACATACATACATACATACATACAGGCATACATATACTTTCGACCATACACACGTAGATGATTAGCAATAAGTAGAGTTCGGAGGTGTGTATGAAACTTCTGACCTGACTTATCTCCTAATCTTACAATCAGAGATATCTTCAAACCTAATATAAATGTCAAGAAGATAAATTCAGAGTGAGGCTAACGGCCAATTATCTCAACCACAGAAAGACATTTTGAAAGATGAATAAAGAGGAAGAATTTAAAGATAAGTAGCATCAATATCACAAAGAACTAATTCCTACAGAACCGAGTCGCTGGCCTGAAAATATATTTTATCTCTTGTTGCCAATCGCCTTTTCAATATGTGTATAAATATATATATATATCTCTATGCATATATGTATGCATGTATATATCAATGAATGAATATATATATATATATATA
>NC_068984.1:142471614-142479998 GCF_001194135.2 Octopus bimaculoides | reverse complement strand
ATATATATAAGCGTTTGTATGAATATGTAATAAATATGTACATATACATACGCACATACATATATACTTATTTAAATGCACAAACACACTCATGCATGCATAAATCATACACTGTACACACCAAACACACACACACACACACACACACACACACACACACATATATGCCTATGCGTATATATGTATATATCTATATGTATATGAATATATTACTGCCTTCATTAATATTTCTATCTCTGCGATTATAACCATTACTAACATTACCCCGATCTTGTTTTCATAAGTTTATGCGTTGTTTCCCTCGACCACCAATCATAACTCTGTAGCATTGTGGTGTATGCGGTACGGTTGCCAAGAAAGGCTATCTGATGCGTGGTTAAAGTTAGTTGAAAATTACCTATATAGACTTTTATGTATATAATACAAAGAAAACTAAGACCTGTGTATATATATACGTGTGTGTATTAGATACTCTCCGTTACCTCTGACTCTCTTCGTCGTTGGTTTTCTTTTTCTGGTATCGTCATTGTGTTCACCTGTTTGCGATCTACAGTGTATGAAACGTGCGTTACGTTTTGTTGCTGTATTTTTCTTTTGTGCCGGATTTACAAAGCCCATTAGAATGGAGGATATCTCCCTTTCCGTTGTGTTTAAAAGAACTTGGAGTACAATAATCTGAATGGAGCGCCGAATTAAACTTGACAGAACACATTTTCAGTTGAGGGAACTGGGGCAACCTCTAATGAAGGCGTCCTTGATCAAGGCACAACAAGGCAAGTGCCGAACCTAGAAAAGACAATAAATTCCCATAAAAAAGACACTCACTTACTTCTAGATAAATGAAGGACACAGGGCGTTCATAAAACCGCACTTACATTCCTCGTGGCGGTCACGTTGGTAACTACAAACCAGAATCAGGTGGACCCTATTTTGTGCTGTTCACTCTGGTATTAGTTGAAGCTATCAACAAATCCTTGGTAACATGCAAACGCCATTCGATTCGGAAGTTGCAACAATCCAACGGTTCAAATCAGAATATCCAGGAAACCACATAACCTTCAAGATCATATGTTCGCACATTTCTCCTTGGTCTGGTTGTTCAACCTTCTCTTCAGCATATATAACATGTATCAGATGACCATCTGCATGAAACATTTGGTATTAAACTCCACCTCGGGATTGCTCGATTAAGGTTCTTATCAAATTGCTGAGGTTTCATTGCAATAACCATTCTGATGACTCCTGCTTTTTGAGTATGTTTCGGTTTCTAGAACAGGGACGAAACGTCTCCACCAGATGAAATTTCCAGCATGAAACACTCAACCATTTTCAATAGCTGGGAAGCTTCAATGTCACAAACAGGGTGTGCTTTATCGTTTCTCGTGACACGAAAAAAAACAACAAAAAAACAAAAACAAAGCACGCAAATTGCTACGCTGATTCGGGTGATGAGTTTAAAAGAAAAATGAGGAGGGTTAAAATTTGGCATATACCATCTACCACTACGTTAGATCAACTTCCATTTGTGTCTAAATTTGGGTTCATAAATACTCAACGGGCATTTTACAATGATCTACGTTTCTAAAACATCAACATTGTATAACAATATGGAAGCTCACTATTTTTCACTTCCGTTAATATTCCTAGAAAGCACAGATTTTCTTCCCAGTTTGCTTTCTGTAGTCTTTGTCTGGCTCTTAGGTGCATTTATCGTGAAACTCTCAATAGCAACGGAATGCATCATGAAGGGATACATACATCTTAGAGTGAGTATTTTTTTCTGTCGATTGTAAATTGTACGTTTTATTTATTTTCTATTTATCTATTAATTTATTTATGGAGTGCGAAAGGCTATGTGTTGGCAGAGGCGTTTGCACTCCCGACAAAAAGTCTTTAAAGATATTTCTGCCTCCGGTTTATATTTTGCGTTCAAATACCGCCGATATCAACTTTGTCTTTCAACTTTTCGGGGTCGATGCAACAAGTACCAGTGGAGCACTGATGTAGGAGTATCTGAACCCCCCACACCCAAACACACTTTTCTCAAAACTGTTGGTTGTGTGCAAGAATAAGAAAGGATTTAACTGTGTATTTAAGTCTGTGTGTTCACTTATATAGATATTTATACACACAACAAGAACACTAAACGTACACCTCTCTCTTTCTCTCCACTTTCTCACTCTCTATATTTATGCACACATACACAGTCATGCGCACACACACACCTCCACCTCCACATTTACATAATGCTATTTTAAATGGAGTTAAACAAATGAAGCTAAGCAATTTTGTATGACTGACCAAACCTTAATTTTGATCTGACACACTTAGTTAGTACAAGTAAAATCTTTTATTAGTTTACTGAAATTTATTTTGTCTAAATAGGAATTATAGGAGAGTTAGAATGGAAATAAAGCGGAGAATCACTAAAACCAGGCCGTCCGTCTGCCAGAGGAAATGTCAAGCCATAGCATCGCTTATAGTAACTCCGCCCGCTTCCAGTTTCATTTATTTCTTTGGTCACTTCCGTTCTTCTATCTTTCAGCTTTTATCGATTGTGCTGTGTATATATCTACATAGATACATACATACATACATACATGTAAAGAGTCTCTATCTGTGCATATATGTAGGTATGCATGAATGTATGTATCTATGTATGCATGAGTATGTATGTATGTGTGTATGTGCGCCTCTGTGCGCGCGCATATGTAGGTCTGTTTCTCTGTGTGCACTTTATCTCTGTCCATTCTTCAATGGTTTCTAAAGTATGAAGAGTTTGTACAATTCCTGTAGGAGTGGCTTTGAGATTTTCTATGGTCGATCTAAATTGAAAACCGCAATGCAAAGGTTGCTGTGAATATGTCAACTTTATATAAAATCGGATATAGAACATAATAATAATAATAATAATAATAATAATAATAATAATAATAATAATAATAATAATGATGATAATAATAATAATAATAATAATAATAATATGAAATCAGTTATTAAAACATTTAAAATATAAATATAAAGATATAAAGCAACCATTCGCATTAGATGTTTTCGGTTGGCTATAAAATGTTTACGCTAAATCTGTCAGGTTGCATTGTTTTTTAGCCCCAGGGAGGCAATGTTTGAGCAAGCCTAAGATCAAAGACATTCCAGCCGTGAACATCCGTTATTTTTTTCCTTAATATATCTATTACTACATTGACCAATATTCTTGTCCTGTTTTAATCAATAGTGCGATGTTTAAGAATATTTTGCTGGTACGTCTACCAGTTCGACATACCACATAGAGCCGCCATTTTTAAAGCTAAGAGCAAGATATTTAAGTATGGTAAATGTATTGTATGCCTTCTTTTACTGTATATTTAGGGCATAAGGCACCTTCCGTGAGCATTTACAAAGCTTCTAAGACCAGTGGATGAAATAATGTTATTCTCAAGCCGTGACCTGAATCGAATAGTTGTAATAGACTAGATTCCGCTAAATTCCCAAATGACACCGGGCGGTGATGCTCATCCAGGGAACTGATAATTCTAGCACTCAAAAAGGCTATGTCTTGATTTGAAAGCAGAATGTATGAAATACTGTAAGGTATTCAGTTCGATATTCTTACCGTTCTGCTAATCCACAGATGTTGCTGGTACGTCTAGTCTAGTCTAATGGTACCTCATTTTTTCCTTAAACTGGTGCATTGGAACGTAACCCAAACACAGACACACAAATATATATATGTTATTATTATTATTATATATATATATGCGACGGCTTCTTTCAGTTTCCGTCTACCAAATCCACTCACACGGCTTTGGTCGACCCGAGGCTACAGCAGAAGACACTAGAAGTTACGATACTTTGCATACGAATGCTTCTAAATAAACAATGTGATCGAAGATAGAAAAAACTAGTAATGTGTGTATATGCGGATTTCAAGTATTATTGCAGTTTGATCGGCACCACAACCAGGTCATAAACTATCCATGCACACATTACTTAACTTCCCAAAGTTTAGCGGTGTAATACCATTGCTTGGACGAATTTAAATATTAAACACATACCTGGTAACTAATATCCAAATAATAATTGCTATCAAGTATACAGCATTTCATTTTCGTATTTTAATACACTACAAAGCATACCAAATGTTTACAAGTCAGCGTTGCTCATTTCTGTTTGCGTTACTGTTACCCGACTAGACTTACGAGGGTAATAAACTTCTTCTATCGTATATTGTCCAGCTTTTATCATCTGTTGTAGCTGTATCAATACTCAAAGCTTCCTAAGTTTCTACGCTTGGCTCTCTGGATCGTACTTACCTATTACTATGTGTGTGTGTGTGTGTGTGTGTGTGTGTGGTTGTGTGTGTGTAGAGAGAGAGAGAGAGAGAGAGAGAGAGAGAGAGAGAGCGTCATTTAATGATACTTTGTTTCCTATCTGTGCCTTTTCCAAATGATTTAATATCTCCTAGAATATATAGACACATTATTGAATGTCACGAAACCTAATGAATCAATTAAATGTTGTAGATCATCTTAATTAATGAGGAAGGCTTAATTATTCAGCTGAAGGCTCGATTGATCTGCAATTCAACTTGTAAGGTTAGACTACATCGATCATTGTTTCAACTACTCTGCCTCAGAAAATATATCTAGCTTTGCTTCAAAACAATATTGGTGTTATAACCGCCAATCTAGTCAAAGAGCTGGTAGAATCAATAGAATATAGGAAAAAATGTCTTGCGGTATTTCTTTCAGCTCTTTACGTTCTGAACTGAAATCCCACTAAAGTTGTAATTTATTTTCATTGCTTCAGTCTCGCTAAAATGAAGTAGAGTCAAAGGTTGCTGTGAATTTAATCAACTAATCTACTTCTAACGTTGCTGCTTATGAATCTAAATCAGAAATAGTTATCTGTACCGTCGATGACACAACTGGACAGACACCGTTTGGCTGAAACGAGACTTATTGCGCTTCATTGAAATTGTAACAATAATAATAATAATAATAATAATAATAATAATAATAATAATAATAATAATAATAATATACCTTAGGACTGAGAACCCAGTTTCGAAATTTGCCCAAGACACCTGATGAAGGCTGGAGTGTACATCAGCCGAAACGTTGTGTTAACAGCAAACAAGATGAGGACAAATATCCGTCAAATGTAAATAATGTAAATAATGTACATAATTCCTCATCTCTTAAATATAGAACCGATTGGAACCTGTAATTCAGAAGTATAACTTCGTTCACACTGTGCCACGCTGATATAGGTTGTTAATTACGGTAATGGTACTCGGAATACTCAACCACTTACACTGATTCTATGAACAAGTAATTCACTTCAGGAAATATCAAAATTATCTTCGACACAAACGGTGATCTAATTACTTCTGTTTCCAAAATTACATTGAGCGAAGTGGAGATGAATCTAAATCTGTTCAAAGATTTGTTTCCTTCACCACACAACTTGACTTATCGGTGACTAGTGCAATGGCGGTCGGAGACAAGCTTCAGCGAGCTGCTGTGTCCACGTTGTCGTGTCACGCATTTACAGCCAGTTTACTTGGCTTTGTTCTGCTGTAGCTAATAGCAGAACAAGACACGCAACTTGCCTCCGAACGTCAGACGGACGCAGAGGCTGCGTGATCAAGACAACCGGGTGATCTCGGAACAGACGCTGTTCTAGATTTCACCAAGTATTCTGTTCTGGATTTCACGCTGTCCTGAATTTCACCAAGCTAGGGCAGGGTTTAGTCGACATGCTAACCCACCCAGATTCGACCTGGGAACCATAGTGGTTAAGAAGTGGTTCCACAGTCCTCGAGAGTTGTAGGGGCCTGGAGCAGGAGTTCCAGAGCCCTACAAGTGGATGCAGTTTAAAGTCTTACCCAGGACGTCTAAATATATATTCATTCTTTATTACTGTCAATGGAGAAACCGTTAACCCACTTAGTTTGTCTGATAACATTGAATTTCATTTATCGGAACGAAAAATTCGACTGGTTGGTCAAAATGAGCTGCGGATAGAAGGTAGTTTCGTATAAACTGTATTGAAATAGCAAAAGAAATTAAATAAAAAAAAACGGGGAAAGGCAGTGAGTTAAATGCTGTTACCCTTTCATGAAGATCTGATGTCTGTGGACACACAAATCGATAAGATTGGACACGGAACAGACGGAGGAATCCTGGGGAAAAACAGACGCTCAGTGCAAAGGTATACACAGAATTGACGGGCTGACAGAATAACTTGTTTGCAATCAAAGAATATAGAAAAAATTGCAATGGTTAAACGTTATAAATATCATGCTCACAGTAGGACTTGAACTCATGAGAATGAAACTTGAATCTCGGCCAGTTTGTAAGTGCTATTGATGTTAGAGTAGTGATTTTTTGTATTCCGTGTAACAATTCAATTAGTAAATACATGACGACATTTTAGTAGTACGTGTCTGCACCACTGTTAAACTACAGCATAGATAATCGGCATAAAATTGTCCAGTTTTCTGTCTTCTCTTTCGTTTTTGTGTCAACTCAACAGATAAAGACTGTTATGAACACTAAACGAAATACTTATTTCAATGATGCACTTTCCTAATTACGATACTATCATGTCCCTTGGTAAAAATTCTTACATTATTCGAAAGATTTTAAATAAAGCTAAGATTTTTGTATTTCAACAGTTTGAAAAGTTTTACTAAGATATACTTGTGTTTCGTCACTAATCAGATAATTTTATATGCAAAGAGTAAAACCGAAGTGATATAGCTAATAAAGAATAATCTTGAATTATGTATTAATGTTTCTAATCACACCAGAGGATATAGAGACATTCTTGGTTATGTAACGTTGATATGATGATAATTTCATATAGGTGGAGTTGTGGTGTATCATAAATATTATATTCCCACACATAGTTTCTATGATATCAAGCGTCATGAAGATTAATGAGAGATGTGTTAAGCACTGAGAGGTTTAGTAATTACGGCTGATGGCCAACAAATAAGAAAATTCTATCGAATCAGGTATCGTTGTTTGTTAGGAAGATGAAAATATTTAGCAAAGGTTTGTTACATTATACCACGCACACATACACACACACACATACTTATATATATATATATATATATATATATATATATATATATATATATAGAGAGAGAGAGAGAGAGAGAGAGAGAGAGAGAGAGAGTGGGAGAAAAAGAGAGAGAGAGGAGTGAAATAGAAGAGACAAGGCATGCGATTTGAGAGCATTGAGTTTTATTCTATACGTTTAGAGATATTTCGTAATCTTGTTAGTTATATAACGGACATCACATCAATATTAACACATATGAATTATACATATGCAAACGTATATAAAAGATATGTATATGCGTGTGTGTTTTCATATACACAAGAATACAGAAATGAGAACTAACAGACAAATCTTCAGAACGATACGTAGTGGAAACATCAATTCTGAAGACAATAGATCGTTGTTGAAAGTATTAGATCTCAGGATTGGTATTATAGCTGATAAATAGATACATCAATAGATAAATAGATAGATAGATAGATAGATAGATAGATAGATAGATAGATAGATAGATAGATAGATAGATAGATAGGATAGGATAGATAGATAGTACATATGTATCACTGTATGCAACTATGTATCCATAGGTGGTTATTAAGGTTTAATATCATGTCAGTACGGACGAACCAAGCCTATACTCTTTTACTCTTTTACTTATTTCAGTCATTTGACTGCGGCCATGCTGGAGCACTAACTTTAGTCGAGTAAATCAACCACAGGATTTATTCTTTGTAAGCCTAGTACTTATTCTATCGCTCTCTCTTGCCGAACCACTAAGTTACGGGGACGTAAACACACCAGCATCGGTTGTCAAGCGATTTTGGGAGGACAAACACAGACACACAAACATATACACACACATACATATGTATATATATACATACATACGACAGGCTTCTTTCAGTTTCCGTCTATCAAATCCACTCACAAGGCTTTGGTCGGCCCGAGTAGATGCCCAAGTTGCCACGCAGTGGGACTGAATCCAGAACCATGTGGTTGATAAGGAAGCTACTTACAACACGGCTACTCCTGCGCCTATGCTCAATTTCATTCCATTTGTGAAAGTTAGCATTCTTCTCCCAGACAACCATTAATATATCTAAAACTACATCCCTTGGATTCATATAGCCTTCTCACAAGGACGTAGACGGAATGACTTGAGGAACAGGTAGCTACCATTTCTAGCTATTCGAAACTTCTAGACACGACATGCACTATTTTCTATTCCTTCCTATATCCATACGTGTCACTGTGTGTGTGTGTGTGTGTGTGTGTGTGTGTGTGTGTGTGTGTGTGTGTGTGTGTGT
>NC_068984.1:142463156-142470696 GCF_001194135.2 Octopus bimaculoides | reverse complement strand
TATATGCATGTATGTATGCATGAATGTCTGTATGTATTTAAACACATATGCATTTAAAAGTTTGAGCAAAAACTACTCGATGCAGTCACAATGTTTAAAGATTTTTTTTTTTTAACAGAAAGTTTCAGGCCTTTGGGGAAGAATATTTTTTATAGTGTGTACATTTTGTTTTTTGAACAATTTTTTTTAAGACAGTTAATAACTTTAAGAAAAAATTCTTTCTCTTAATATATTTATGTACATAAGGGTTTGACAAAATAATGGAAACACCAATGCTTCTTTTACTCTATATCCTCATGAAGATTTGTCATTTATAACAATTTGGATTGCTTGCAAGTAGTATATATATATAAATGCATTGTTGACATCTGAAGCTGCATGCTACAATCCTACATCTTATCTTTTTCAGATAAATATAATTCTATATAATAAAATGCGTGACATTACGGACGTTCAATTGTTGGTGCTGAGATTACTGGAACCTCAGTTATTAAAACTGTAGAACTATTCCATATTTCTAAAGGTACTCTGTTTAGAATCATGACAACATTTCAAAAAGAAGATAAAATGAGCTCTGAAAAGCGTAAGTCTGGTCGGAATTCAGTACTCTCAGAAAGAGACCATAAAGCATTCCAAAAATCATAGAACTAAATGATTGGAAAGTTAAACCATCACCTCAGAGACCTAGTCTCAAACAGAACCGTTCGTTGGGTGTTCCATAGTGCTGGATAGCATAAGAGAACTGTCATATCAAAACTTCTTCTTTCTGGGAAGCTATTAAAATCAGATGTGGTCAATGGTTCAATGGGAAAATGTTATCTTTTAGGGTTAACTGTCTTTCACGTTTTTCCTAAGTTTAGGACGAGTTTCTGTCTGGGAGCAGCCCAAAGAAGCCTCCGTTTCGGGTTTTAAATCACTTTTAGATTAGAGCCTCCGTTTCCGATTTTAAATCACTTTTAGTCATCTACAGTCATCTTTTTTGTCTGTCTGTCTTATCTTCAGCATCCCTATGAAATTGACCATGCATTCTTTTCTTTACCCACCTATTTTCAGTTTCATTCGTGTTTAATTTCTTGCATAGAGCTTTATCTTTGCAATCTTTCATCCTACACAAGCCTGACCGTACTTCTAATAACATCGGTTCTGTGACATTTTTTGGCATTTTTTGTGGCATTATCATTATTATTATTATTAATATTATTATTATTATTATTATTATTATTATTATTATTATTATTATTATTGACTTTGCACACCTTCTGGGCATATGGCGTAGTGGTTAGGAGCGCGGGCTACTAACCCCAAGATTCCGAGTTCGATTCGAAACAGTTTATGTCTGGAAAAACCAACACATTATTCTGCAAAAGTATTCCCAGTGTTTCGGTCAAACTTCACTTCGAACCAACCACGTTATCTTAAAATTTAGACATCAAGAAATATACTCATGTCGTGTAATAGAGTAAGATATATTCACACAGAGAGTACCAAAGAGTACACCCTGCTTTTACGACAAAATTCTATTAGAAACCATCCACTAATTTAGAAAATTCAATTCATTCTATTATAGTCAGGTTAACAATGAATATACACTTTTTCTTATTATTTCCTGACTGTAAAATAAATATATTACTGTGTAAGAACCTTGTATTCAAATATCCTTAACAGCTAACATTTTTGGTGCAATATAACCAACATATTTGCTGAAATATTATATAATAACTATTTATTGATTGTCAGACGGCCTTGTATCATAATATTTGTTACCTGCCCTTCATCTCCTCCATAAATCCAGATATTTCATTTATTAGCGCGTGTTCCCAAATCAATAATGTGTAATGCTAAATCGGAATATTTTTCATGAAAAAATTGAACGTGCCTAGCGACATTATGTCAGACTGTCTTGTGGCATGCTGTGACATGTTCAAACCCAATGAAAATGTCTTTTTTTTTTCTGTTATTGTTGACTTGCACCTCATAATCAATGACGTTTATTTCATATGGGTAAAAGTTGAAACACGGAGACGCAATTTACGTTTTTCAGGTTCACGAAAAAGAAAAAAAAGCTGTTTGTGTAAGTTTGCCTGTATTCTGTCTCCTTGAGAGTATGCCAATAAGCAGAACATACAATATATGTGTGTGTGCGTCTGTATGTATATATATATATATATATATATATATGTATCCGTGTGTGTAAGTGTGTTTATATATAACATATATATATATATGTCAGTATATAATTTTGTATACACAAACGCGCGCGCGCAGTGTGTGTGTGTGTGTGTGTGTGTGTGTGTGTGTGTGCATCATCCCCTTCGTAACGCTTCCACTTTTTCACTTAGTGTAGCTTCCGTCTATATTTATTTGTATGTAACCAAATCTCGTTTAGTTCCCTTTGTAATCGCGTTTGTGTATGTATGTATATATGCATGTATGTATGTATATATGTATGTATGCATATATGTATGTATGTATATATGTATGTGGGTATAAGCGAATGTTTATCTGTATATCGTCATCTATCTACTTGTCTATCTCTTTCACCTTCTCTCTCATTTTGCACGCAAACACACACAAACACACAAACACACACACACACACACACACACACACACCCATGTCTATAGGACGTGTTTTCTTTTTCAAGTCTCAATATGTCTTACACACCTTTCTTTTAGTTTGTATATATTTACTTATATTTCAATCTTTTTATACCTAACTGGCATTCACTCTCTCCCCGCTCTCTCTCTCTCTCTCTCTTTCTCACTCTCTCTTCCTCTCTGTCTGCCTGTTTTTTCTCTATGTATGTATGCATGCATGAGTGTACGTATACATATATGTAAGTATGTATGTATGCGCGTGTGTGTATGTATGTTTGCATATATGTATCTATGTATGCATGTATGTATGTATGTATCTAACATGTTTATTTGCCTCTCCTCTTCACCACCACATGTCAGTACTTCTGGTACCTATCTTACTATCTTTCTATTTCTCTCTCTCTCTATCTCTCTCACTCTCTCTCTCTCTCTCTCTCTCTCTCTCTCTCTCTCTCTCTCTCTCATCTATATATCTCTCTATGTTTGTTTCTTATATATTGCTCTCATATTTATTATTACATCTTTCCTAATTTTCCTGAGAGTAGAGTAACGCCTGCAACCAGCCATCTTTTGAGACGTATGCAGCTGCACTTGACAGATACGGAAGCGGCAGTTAAAGACCGTTGTGCAACCACGTGCATCCGGAAAATTAGCGATCTTATCAAATTTGCCAATTGAATCAAACTTGTAGAAAACCCCAAACCATTCCCTTTGAGATTAGGGGGAAAATTGCGGAGAACAAATTCGTTTGACTCTAGAGAAATGATGGCGGAAAAGCGAGATGGTGAAAAACAAAATGTCGGCCAATCATCATGATATCTTGCGAGTATTGTTTGTTCGTTTTGTTTTGATGTGATAGCGTAAGGTGTGTGAATATGTGGGCGTCTGTGTTTATCTGTACCTTTGTGTGAATATTTTTGTGTTAACGTGAGAGTGTATATATATGCGTGTTTGTGTAAGACCACCGATTCTTGTCTGTGTAAATTATGTGCGTATGTCTGTATGCGTGCGTTTGTGTCAAGTTATCTTTGTGAATGCGATGACGAATGTTAATATGTGGGCAGCCATATCTATATGTGTATGTGTGTATTTTTTGTTTATATGACTGTGCAGGCCTGTTTGTGTGTGTGTCTGTATGTGTGTGTGTGTGTGTGTGTGTGTGTGTGTGTGTGTGTGTGTGTGTGTGTGTGTGTGTGTGTGTGTGTGTGTGTGTGTGTGTGTGTGTGCAATTGTGAGTGTGTTGTGTTCCAGGTGTTAATGTGGGAACGCATGTGTGAACAAATGCCCGCAAAAGCACGCATTGCGTGTGTGTTTGTGACTATGTGAACGCTCTGAGTGTTTGCGTGCATGTGTGTGTGTGTATACTTGTGTGCAGCCGTGGATGATTGGGTGTATTTTTCTATGGATTTGTGTGACTAGTTCTGCGTGTCTATCTAACATTTTCTCTGTGTTAACACAGCTGTGTGTGTGTACCCCAGTGTATATCTCTAATTGTGTATTGCGTGCTCAGATGTGGACAGAGAAACACTTTATGCAGCTACGAATCGTGTGTGTGTATGTGTATGTTTTGGTGTTTGTGTATATAAGTATGTGTGTGTTTTATGTGTGTGAGTGTGTTTATGTGTGTGTATGTGTTTGTGTATGTTTTATACACATTCGAAGATACCTGTGATAACGTGTGTATATTTCCCACCATAGCTGTGTGCACTTGTCTCTAGCTGCATGTGTTTGTGTATCCGTATCTATGAATGGATCTTCTCGCTATCTTCTCGCTACGTACGCCTCTGAATGTATATGTATATATAACATACAGTCAATGCCTGTATACGTCACAGTATGATATTTTATTATTATGCTTTTACAGGTGTATGTTCATGTCAGGATATTGTGTATAGTTTTTTATGAGTGTGTATATACGTATGCGTGTGGTGAAGGGCAAATGGCTTAGTGGTTAGAGTGTTAGGTTCACGTTAGTAACTTCGGGAGTTCGATTTACGGCGGCGCATTGTATTTGTGAGCAAAACACTTTATTTCGCGTTGCTCCAGTTCACTCACCTGGCAAAATGGGTAGTACGAGTATCTGCACTTCGGCCTTGTCACATTCTGTGTCACGCTGTGTAAGCAAAAGAGTTCACTGGGTTGTTAGCCGAGTGTATGGCTTCAAAATTACAGAAATTCAATGATCGACAAATCACTGTCAGACAGTAAATGTAGATTCAGCAGCAACGGAAGCGAAGGTACCAATCACCTTTGGAGTGAGTGCAGTACACTAGCAGAAAAGGAGTATAATTGCCGGCATGACTGTGTTGGCAAAAATATGAATGGAGTTGTTAGCCGAGTGTGTGGCCTCAAAATTGGAGAAAAGTGGTATGAACACGATCCAGAGGCTGTGAAAGAGAAGGAGAATTACAGGATCTCGTGGTTCTTCACCATAATCACTTATCAGACTCCTGAATGAAGAAGATCAGATATGGTTATTGAGAGCAGAATAATCAGAAAGTTCACAATCATAGATCTTGCAATTCCCTATCATAGCAGAACTGACAAGAGAACGAGGAAGCAAACGGCAGAAGAAGAAAGGAGCGTTTTCAACATCTTCGACCTGCACTGACCATCCCGTGCGAGTTCTGCCCACGACTCTTTCACCATACCGACTTGCCCAAACCAGTGCCGAAAATTCCGCGGAGCCTTACGGCTTCGCATCGGACTCAATCACCACAGCCGAATACACCATGCTATCTCTTTGATCATCGTCGACAACGACGAACAACCTAATAATAGTGAGGGAAGAAGTTAGCGTCTATGAGAGGCATTACAGCGAGTGCACGATTTGTGGTATGGAGTGAAGACGATGACCTCAAACTGGAAACCGAGACGGAATCCTTGTAAATGAATGGAATCCGTTGGAAGCACCGAATGTGCCACGCGACGTTAGCTGGGACACGGGTTACGTCCAGCAGCCAAGGATTCGATAATGTAATTCCAACTCAAAACGCAGAGTTGGAACGCAATGAGTCGGAATGGAGTTCAGTTCGACCTACTCACATTTCTGTCAATGCACCGTTCTTGGTTGATACTTTTAAAAGTCCTAAGATGAATTAATATTACCATAACAAAGCGGTTCGACAAAAATAACATATAGAATATGTATGAAGCTTAGAAAAAATAAGTTCAATAATCCCTCGCAATATCGCGGTTCACCTGTCACGCACTCAATACATCGCGGATTTTTCTGGCTAATATATGTAAATTTATATCATGGACTCCTCAATATATCGCGGGTTTCTGCGGCCGATAGGTATTGATATTTTTTTAGATTTAAATTATTTCTGTGGGAGGTTTTGGAACGTAACATGCACGATGGTCGAAGGATTACTGTAAAGGGGTCGATTCACTCAACTAGAAATTGTTCTAGGCGCTGCCCCAGCATGGCCGCGGTCTAATGACAAGCAAATAACAGATAAAGGATAACATACGCACAAACGCAATCACACACACATACATATACACGCATATATATATACACACATATATAAACATATATATATACATATATACAAACATATATACCTCCATACCTACATACATACCTAGATACCTACATACATACTTTCATACATGGCTGTGTGGAAAGTAGCTTGCTTACCAACCACATGGTTCCGGGTTCAGTCCCACTGCGTGGCACTTTGGGCAAGTGTCTTCTACTATAGCCTCGGGCCGACCAAAGCCTTGTGAGTGGATTTGGTAGACGGAAACTGAAAGAAGCCCGTCGTATATATGTATATGATTGACCGTTGACTGGACACTATTCAATTTTTTTCTCCGTGTTTTTCTCCTTGTCTCCGTATTCTTTCTGTTGAAGAGCGTAACTCGAAACGTCAAAGACTTTCCGTATTCCCGAGCGTCATACTAATACATCCTTTTGTTATTTACACCACCTGTCCTCGTCTGTTGTTGTTTTTTCGTATATTCTCCCATATATATATATATATATGTATGTGTGTTTGTGTGTCTGTGTTTGTCCCCCACCATCGCTTGACAACCGATGCTGGTGGGTTTACGTCCCCGTAACTTAGCGGTTCGGCTAAAGAGACGGATAGAATAAGTACTAGGCTTACAAAGAATAAGTCCCGGGGTCGATTTTCTCGACTAAAGGCGGTGCTCCAGCATGGCCGCAGTCAAAAGACTGAAACAAGTAAAAAGAGTAAAAAAAAAGAGTAAAAAAAAAAAGAGTATACGTACATGTATACATATACATACATATATACATACATATATATACATATATGCATACATACCTATACACATACATACAGAAATACATACCCACATACATACATATCTACATACATACATACATACATACATACATATCTACATACATACATACATACATACATACATACATACATACATACATACATACATACATACATATACATATGGCCCCGCCTTTTTCCATGCCTCTTCCGAACGTAAATATCTCTTGGAATGGTCAAGGAATTAATTAAATCAGTAGGATTATCTTAAACTGCTTCCTTCCCCACCGCCGCTATCACCAACTTGCACCATTCCTTGTCCCTCCACCAGCGCCTCCCCTTCACCTTCCGCATCCTTCTCCTCCTTCCTAGGCTTTCTTTTTCTTTATGTTCTCCTCCGCCTCTCTGTACGTCTTTGTTGCGGTCATGCGGTCAGTTGTTCTGATTTGACCTCCTTCGTCTTCGTTTGGCAACAATTCCTCACAGTCAGCCGAGGACGTTTTACATCGAAATCACTTTACACATTAACCTAGAGTGATTGTAAACTGCTTTACCTACCGACTCTCTTTTTCCCCCTCTTCCACCGCACGCACACATTGCGCATCTACACACACACACACACACACACACACACACAAGTACTCACATGCACGCGTGTGTGTATGTATGTATGTGTATATATAT
>NC_068984.1:142461432-142463111 GCF_001194135.2 Octopus bimaculoides | reverse complement strand
TATATATATATATATATATATATATGGGTGTGTATTTATGTATGTACGAGCGTGTATGTATGAATTTTTTGTATGTATATATATATATATAGAGAGAGAGATATGTGTGTGTGTGTATTTATGTATGTACGTGTGTGTATGCATGTGTGTTTGTATATATAAGTATACATACATCCACGTATATATATATATCACATAACTATACATACGGAATTATAATAGAATAATGCATACACATGCATACGCAAAACTACACATAGTTGGAACACACACACACATATACATATATCTGTGTGTGTGTGACACACATATATATATGTGTGTTTGTGTGTGTATGTATGTATCTATGCATATATATGTACACTTCAAGAGTCTTTCTCTAATTTATGTATTTCTTGCTTTATATTGCTCTCCCACTCTTCTTCTTCCTCTTCCTCCTCCTCTCGTCTCTTCCCATCATTCTTTGGCTCTTAGCGTGTCTCTTGTCTCCAATATCCTCTTTATTTTTATTCTTCTTCCAATTTCAACGAACACGTATGTATACATCTACCTGTGCGTCTTTGTGAGCGTGCATGTATATATACTATGTGTGTGTGTTTGTGTATGTATATATATATATATATATATATGCATGTGTGTGCGTGTGTGTGTGTGTTTCTATGTATGTATGCATGTATGTACGAAAATAAGTTTGTTATATGTGTATTTAGTTGCAGACACACTTTGGAAAGCACACGAACACGCAGAAACCGTTTGTCGATGTGTTGGTAGTCGATGTAATATGTCAGGACATAAACGTCAAATTTTGTCGCCAAGAATCTCCCCTAAATGCCACACTGCTGTGACACCTGTCTTTGTTCATCAAGCTTTGCCCAAAGACAACAGGCTGGAATGCATCAAAATATATTAGCCGTCATTAGATTAGAGACGGTGAAATTTCACAACACTTAAGTCACACAGAAAACATGGTGGCTAGCTTGTAATTTTTCTCGTCTTTTACCTTCTCTCTACGGGAGAGAATGGAGGACAGTAATGACACTTCGTGAAGAGGACAGAAAGCAAGAGAGACAGAGAGAAAGAAAGAGAGAGAGAGAGTTGGAGGAAGAGTAGAAGGGGGAAAGGGAGAGATTTATGGGTTGTTAGAGAGAATAAGACTAAAACAGGAAGGAAATAGTGCGAGGCTGTGTGAACTACAGTAAGGTATGTTTCCTTGAGGCTATTTAAAAGAGAAAGAGAAAGACGGTAGTAGATATGAAGAGAGGGGGAAAAGAAGGAGAGAGAAAGAGAGAGAGAGAGACAGACTGAAAATAAGTGTGAGGTAGTTTGAAAGAGAGGAAGTTGGAGGAACGGTTAAGTATATTTATAATCGAGCATTTGTAGATGAGAAAATGGAAAGATCGGGAAATGAAAAATGACGGTGAGTGAAAAACTATGAAATAGCAGGAAGCAGCAAGAAAGAGGAAAGACTGAACGAGGAAAGATGGTGAAGAAGAAAGTAAGAAAGCAAGAAGTGTACTACTTAAGAGAGAGGGGGAGAGAAAGGGAGAGCAAAGAGGGAGGAAAAATAATATAGAGTGATGTTTGTCCTTATTTCCCCTATACGTTTATTTGAGTGCGTGTATATATATATAATATATGTGTGCATATATATGTGTGTGTATATATATGTATGTATATAT
>NC_068984.1:142458328-142460926 GCF_001194135.2 Octopus bimaculoides | reverse complement strand
TATATACATATTTCGCCATGATAGATCGCTATGATAGATCGCTGACGACTGCATTTATATTTTTTTTCTCCTTGTTTTTCTTCTTATTTCTTTCTGTTGAAGAGCGTAGGCTCGAAACGTTAAAGACTTTCTCTATTCCCGAGCGTTATACTAATACATCCTTTTTGCTGTTTACACCACCTGTCCTCGTCTGTTGTTGTTTTTTTTCGTAAATTCTCCCATATATATATATATATATATATATATATACACACACACATACATATATATTATACATATATATATAGTTCAAATTTACATATAAAAGAAAGATGAAGACAGGTGTAGGAACAATAAGGAGGTGTAGTAGTTTAACGGTCGGGAAAAATAGAACGTTTCGAGCCTACGTTCTTCGACAGAAAGGAATAAGAGGACCTGTGCGACAGAAAGGAATAATGACCTGTGTGGCAGGTCATTACCACCGATGCCGATACTTGACAAGGACGGAAGGTAATGTTAGCGTCGGATAGATTTGAACTTATGACGTAAGGCGCTCAAACAAATCTCTCTCATTATTTTCTCTGATGACTTACCGATTCTGACAGCTCGCCAATTTCTGTCTCGTAGTAATAATAACGTGGAGGCGCAATGGCCCAATGGTTAGGGCAGCGGACTGGTGGTCGGAAGATCGCGGTTTCGATTCCCAAACCGGGCGTTGTGTGTGTTTATTGGGCGAAAACACTTAAAGATCCACGAGTCTTCGGCAAGGGGTGGTGGTGACCCCTGTTGTACTCTTTCGCCCCAACTTTCTCTCCCTCTTTGTTCCTGCTTCTTGAGTAACGCTGCGATGGACTGGCGTCCTGTCCAGCTGATGGGGTGGGACACATACGCCACAGAAACCAGGAAACCGGGCCCATGAACCTGGCTAGGCTTTGAAAGGGCACAGAAGAAGAAGAAGAAGAAGAAGAAGAAGAAGAAGAAGAAGAAGAAGAAGAGGAGGAGGAGGAGGAGGAGGAGGTAATAATAGCGAGAAAGTAAAATAATGAAGCGTTTTCACATTTTGTAGGCTCCTAATTCTGTAAAGAGGACACGCACACACACAGACAGACAGACACACACACACACACACACACACACACACACACACAAACACACACATACACAAACACACACACTCACTCACAGACACACACTCACACACACACACACACACACACAGCGGACTTCTTTCAGTTTCCGTCTACCAAATCCACTCACACGGCATTGGTGAGCCTGAAGATATAGACACGTGCCAAGGTGCCACACAGTGGGACTGAACCCGGGACCATGAGGTTTGGAAGCAATTTTTCCACCACACAGCCACGCGTAAGCCTGAATAGAAGGAAAAACAACAAGAAAGGCAAAGAGACAGTTATATACAATATTGACTGTTCATTAGATCACCTGTAACCCTTCACTCTAAACATTTAGTTTTGTTTCATTAAGACAAATCAATAATTAAACAAAGTTAATTAAGTTTCGCTAATTTTAATGAAGTGTTTGCAGTTGATTTAGGAGAGGTTTTTTTTTAAATTATTTTCTGCGTATAGATCCACACTTTAATTTCTATCTTCCAGAAAGTAGATTTTTTTTTTTTCTTATTGTTTTCTCTAAAAAGTCACCAATGAAAAATATTCACAATGACAGTAAAGCAGTTGTGGCAAGAAAACATTGGTAGAAAACCAACAGAAAACTAGTTTACTGTTCAATACTTCACATGTTTATAGTTAGGTAGAGTTGTTGGCACTCGAGGGTTCCAGTCGATCCGATCAACGAACAGCCTGCTCGTGAAATTAACGTGCAAGCGGCTGAGCACTCCACAGACATGTGTACCGTTAACGTAGTTCTTGGGGATATTCAGCGTGACACAGTGTGATAAGGCTGGTCCCTTGAATTACAGGTACAACAGAAACAGGAAGAAAGAGTGAGAAAAAGTTGTGGTGAAAGAGTACAGCAGGGTTCGCTACCATCCCCTGCCGTAGCCTCGTGGAGCTTTAGGTGTTTTCGCTCAATAAACACTCACAACGCCCGGTCTGGGAATCGAAACTGCGATTCTATGACCGCGAGTCCGCTGCCCTAATTACTGGGCCATTGCGCCTCCAGAGTTAGGTAGAGCCCAGTCATGAAAACCCTTGGGTTATCCGGTTTGGATATTCGGCTCACGAGCGTACGGTCGGGAGCACCATACCCGGTGGTGCCTTGTGTTGCCGATCAAAACACTCCGCTTTACATTTCTCCTCTCCACTCAGCTGCCAAAAATGACCTGTATTTAAAGGGCCACTTTTGTCATATCTGTGTGAAGTTCAGTTCCCTGAGAAATGCATAAAGGGTACGGTGTGTCTGTGGAGTGCCGGGCCATTCGCTTGTTAATATTGAAGAGCAGGTTGTTCCGTTGATCGGGTCAACTGGACCACTCGTCGTAACCGACGGAGTCCTGGTTTGAGCCATGTTGCTGCTTTGATGAACTTGTGGCTAAAGGTGCTCATGTGTACTAACATAAGATAAAGGTGGAGGTTTCACGTTCAGCCACAAATTACGAGAGTAAGGCGTCGAGCTGATGGAATCGTCAGCCGATCGGAT
>NC_068984.1:142455767-142457798 GCF_001194135.2 Octopus bimaculoides | reverse complement strand
AGTCAAAAATAAAAGAGTCAAAAGGAAGAGTAAGTACGGTTAGGTAACTTTTTAATCTCTACAGATCCTCGTATATGCAGGATTTAAAGTTTGAATTAAACTATGTAACGATTTACCTGTATAAGAAGATCTATATGTATCTCCTCAGGCGATACTCAGTTGCTGTCTCCGTAAGCAAAATTTAGATTTCTATGCTACAACATCCATGGTTTCTTCTTTGAAACTAACAAACGCTGACGGTTTCAATTCGCTCGGTATATACATGTACGATGGGCTTCTTTTAGTTTCCACTACCACGGCTTTGGTCGGCCGTAGGCTATAGTAGAATAGACTTGCTCAATGTGCCACGTAGTGCGACTGAACCCAGAACTATATATATGACGGGTTCTCTTGTCGTGAACGACAAATGAAAGATCAATAGAATAAAGCAGTCATTATGTCTTATGGACACGCATGTGTCTCCTGAGGTTTGCTGGTGCTTTGCAAACCTTTTGGCAAATGGAACAAGTTGAGAACTCAGTTTGCTCGAGTTTTTGTGGATCATTTACTATGTGTTTGCTTGCGTGGACGGCAAGGCAGGCCCGCTTTGTTTCCAGCCACAAAAACACAATGACAGGCGAAGTTTCCACTTAGTCGAGCAACGTTATGGCAGTTTGCCTTCATGCTTGTACGAAGTTGGTCCCGATGTTGGAGTTCACTTTGCTCAACTCTTTGAACTGAGGAGAAGCGGGACTGGCGCCAGGGCTTGTGTTTTGATGCTTTGTTTTCCCAAAAAGAAAAGGGATTATTGCCTCGCTTCTAATTGTCTTTGAAGTGCAAGAGTGGCCTTCCAACCGACATTCCTGTTGGGAATTGGCTAAAGAGACGTTGTATTTTGTTTCTACACACACAATTTATTATACACAATTACAAAGGAGCTACTAATTGTTTCATACTTTAAGATACATTAAATTAGCAGATTTATTTAGCACGCCATATATCTTCAATTCTAATGTTAGATTTATTTATAAACCAGGACGAATGTCTATGAGAAACCATGAGGAAAAACGAGACAAAACGCAAAGGCTGATGCAAAATGTGGATGAAGGAAAAGTAACAAAACGAATCTCTTCGACATCTTTGAGTGTGGAAATGATAATTAATGTAACTGGTGCAGAATAATGTAACTGAACGGAGAGGGTTAAAATAGATGATGTTTAAAACATCTATTCACGGTAATTAAGAGCTCAATTCATCGTTAAGGTAAGTGAGGAAAGCTTACGTCTATATACATAATTGGCTAAAACGGTCCTTAGGAGAATAAAATGAAGAAAAACAGTTTTTTCCAGCAAATTTTTGATGATTTTATTATTTCACCAGCTGTTTCGTTAGGAATAAACATCATTAATTACGTAATTAACAAGCATAATTAATTGATATAAATTGATTAAAATTAATTTTATTTAAAGCAATGCTTATCTCAGATCATTAAGAACATTAAAGGCACTGTTAAACATCTACCGTTGTTAGTTTGAACAGCTGTTGGCACTAATTCTATTAGGAATTATTGTTGTTTTTCTAGTTTTATAATTTCAATACCTTTCTAACTCCCTCTCTCCTCCTTCCTCTCTCTCTCTCTCTCTCTCTCTCCCTCTCTCTCTCTCTCTCTGTACAGACACACACACACACATGTACGTACATATACTGACACACATACACACACAGATATATGTATGAATACAGAGAAACTTTTAAAGTGAGAGAAAGAAATTATCTAAATGTGTGTGCACACGCGAAGGTTCATATGTTGTGTGCGTGTGCGTGTGCGTGTGCGTGTGAGAGTTAATGTTTATTTTTATACTTAGTTATAATTAAAAAAATATACATTAATCTTAGGGATTTCTTCATATGTTTGTAGAATACATATTTATTTTTAAACAAGAATATTGTTCACAGTGACTTCGAAGGTTCGGCTAGTTAAACCATCGTTCGGCTGCAGTTCAGCTATGGATTAATTGGCCGAAACTTACAAGTCACTGTCAACAATATTCT
>NC_068984.1:142451979-142455634 GCF_001194135.2 Octopus bimaculoides | reverse complement strand
TATACAGCGAGACTGAGAGAAAGATAGATAGGTAGATAGATAGATATATAGTACATATATGTAGTGTGTATATAAATATAGATAGATAGATATATAATACATACATACATATATGTGTGGTAAGAAGCTTGCTTCCCAACCACATGGTTCCTGGTTTTGTCCCACTGCGTGGCACTTTGGGCAAGTGTCTTCTACTATAGCCTCGGGCCGACCAAAGTCAAATTGATACACCTGCTTGTTAATACACCTGTCTTCGTTTTTTGTTTTTCTGTAAATTTCAACAATACACACAAACACACATACATATATGTATATATATTCGTATGTGACGGCGTGTGCACGCGAGGGAGAAAAATATGAGGAAGAAAGAATGTGCGTACATGTGTAAGCACATGTCATGTTCGTCGCCGCACAACTTAAAAACCGCTGTTGGTTTGTTTAATTCCTCATAATTTAACTGCTCAAATGAATCCGATGCAGGAATTACAAGATTTCAAAATAATATTTACTCGGGGGTGGTTGCTGTTGGCGATTTCTTCGACAAAATCCTTTCAGGTGGAACTCCAGCAAGGTCACAGTCCAATGACTGAAACATGTACAAGAATAATCCAATAATTTTTACATCGTTTTACAAAGGTACCAAAACCTCAACTTCAAAATAATTCTGTATAATTTCAGCCGATGAGAATCCACGAAAAAAAGGACAAAAATTTTCTAGGTGTCTCTCTTTTTTTTTTCCCTCGATTCTTTTTTAAACCTAGGAAAATTATCATCATGCAAAAACTATTTCCTTGTTTGTAAATTACCTAAATATGAGATTAAGTAAATGGCTCGTTGCCGTTGGCGCTTAGATAGAAAGTGAAGTGGCTTTTGATGTCTAGTGCGTTTATGTATAATTTGACTGAAGCAATTCCTTGTCATATACGATTGTCTCTTTATTGCGTAACTGAGCGAAGAGCCATCTGTTGGTTTTCGCGTTTATAAAGTTGGCCTCGGGTGATTTCGATGTCTAATGATTTATAAAGTACTTCGTGTTAGTAGCCGAACTGTAACTTAATTTAAAGTTATAGTTATTGTAAAGTTTCTTCTGTTTATTAATGAGGAAGTATTTATTAATTAATGATAAAATGTTTTAGACATATTTGACTCGACATCTAAATAAGATGAAATTTCTGTATTTTTATCGTGTTTGGATGGTGTGATTGTGGTGTTATCTGATCTTTCAACCCTCTAATGTCTAGAGGAAATTCTAGGAGTATAGACCTCCTTACTTGATAACAAATATCTTTTTCAAGTGTGAGATACGTCCTCATACTAATGTATATAGATTTTTTGTTATCTGTTTCTAAAAAAATTGTATAATTTTGTGGCTAGACTGATTTTTAAGTTTTAAAAAATGGTTGTAATACTTATTTTAATGATTGTACTAGGTAAAAAATATTGAATATTTTAAGGACTTTTCTTGAGCTATGTATGTTTATCTCTGGTGTTTGTGTCCCTAGCTAACTCAGGATTTCTCAACCATTTCTCAACCATTATCTATGGTCCCCTTTGATTACTATTTTATTTCGGTGGACCCCCATAACCATTCGATGTTTAAAAGCCAGTTTTATAGAAACTTCTTTCAAAATTCCTTTTATATTATTCTGCACCAGCTACATTAACTTCTGTTGGTTGAACCATATAAAACATTAGAGAAAGAAAGCTATCTATTTCTTGCAATAAACACGTGTAAAGAAGATATTTTCTGGGACTCTGAAAATAATGTAGATCCTTAATTTACCATTTTGTTGCTTGGACATATAGATCCCATTTGAGAACTACTGAGCTAGCCTATCATCTGTGCATAGTCCAATGCTTATGATGGCAATTTTGTTGATTAATACGTGTTAGGTATCTACACGTGGATGCGCAATGGCCCAGTGGTTAGGGCAGCGGACTCGTGGTCATAGGATCGTGGTTTCGATTCCCATACCGGTCGTTGTGAGTGTTTATTGAGCGAAAACACCTAAAGCTCCACGAGGCTCCGGCAGGGAGTAGTGACGAACCCTGCTGTACTCTTTCACCACAACTTTCTCTCACTCTTACTTCCTGTTTCTGTTGTGCCTGTATTTCAAAGGGCCAGCCTTGTCACACTGTGTCACGCTGAATATCCCCGAGAACTATGTTAAGGGTACACGTGTCTGTGGAGTGCTCAGCCACTTACACGTTAATTTCACGAGCAGGCTGTTTCGTTGATCGGATCAACTGGAACCCTCGACGTCGTAAGCGACGGAGTGCCAACAAGGCATCTACACCCATATAATCATATACCTCCGCTCAGTCGCACACCTTCGAGCTTATATGGAATCAATTCTCTGCGGCGAATATTTTTAACCAAGGAGGAAGCTTGAAAACTATATCTTTGTTCTAGCATACAAGATAATCTCTGTTTCGTCATCTTCCATAGTGATGCATGTCTAAGTGATCGGGTGGGGATTTAAATATTCAGGTTTAAAATACAAAACTCGAAGAACCACAATGAGGGAATCAAAATATAATTACCTTATTACCATTATTCAAATAATTGGCACTGCTACCATTATACCATTGTTGGAAGTCAGTTGCATTCTTAAGGTTGTAATTAATCTTACTTAAAATTTCCTTGCCAATTAATCCGATTTCGGATTTAGCGAGATAAATTAATCTCTATTTGACTGTGGTGATGTTCGAGGCTATGTTCACCGTATTGTCCTTAAGTATATCTAACGCCTCGCCTACTGCTAAGCAGCCTAATACAGTACCTTGCATACGTTTGCAGGGCCTAGAATGTGTGCATGCGTGGGTCTAAGCACTTGGGTGTGGAGCTGTTTGAGTAAATATGAGCGTACATCTTCATACGTTATATATATATATATATGCGTATATGTATATACAGAGACACACACACACATACTCACGCAGAGCCATACACACACACATGAATACATATATATATATATATATATATATATATATATATATATATATATTCATGTAAAGACGCAGTGTTGCGTAGTCGGCAGTGCCGTTAGCTAGAATGAAAGCCTCGACTCAACATTCACCTTCCAAAGTCATCCTGTCACTGTAAGGTCATCTACGGATTGTTGCCAAAATTTCTAACATCTTCTAGTTTAATTTCCTTATTTGGAAGTGAGTGGTAGTTTGAATGTGGGTGTAAGCGTCTGTTCTGCAAGAAGGGGAACCAGAGGGAGGGGCAAATAGAATCGGATAAGGTGAGATAAAGACTAAGAGAGGGAGAAAGAGAAGAAGAAAGAGTGAAAGAGACGGAACACTGAATGTCAAGGTAGACTGAGACACAGCATACACATACACACATACATACATACATATATATATATGTGTGTGTGTGTGTGTGTGTGTGTGTGTGTGTGTGTGTGTGTATCTATATATATATATATGTATATATATATACATATATATGCATATGCGTTTGTGCGTGTATGAATATATGTATGTATGCATCTATGTATGTATAACTGTCTGTGTGTTTGTGTGTGCGTATGTGTGTATGTATTTATGGGTGTATATGTGTATTGTTTAGATTCAGTTAGATAACAAGATGACATTTGAGAATGAAACACAGTGAACCATGTAAGGTGCCGTGAATATATAC
>NC_068984.1:142444406-142451809 GCF_001194135.2 Octopus bimaculoides | reverse complement strand
GTATGCACGCGGAGGTATCTATATATGCGTATATATGAATATGTATACGTGTGTATATGCTAATATATAAATAGATGTATGCATATAACCATATATATATATATTTATAAACATTATGCATATATGTATATCTATATATATAGTATATATAAATATATATTATATATATAGATGTAAGTATATATATGTGTTTGTGTGTGTGTGTGTGTATGCATATATATATATATACATATATATATATATATGCATGTGTAAAAATTTACACGCACATATAACTTTGCATGTATATACATCTATCGATATATGTATGTATATACACACACACACACATATATATATATATATATATATATATATATATATATATATATACATACATCTATAAACATACATATACATACATGCATACATACATATATATGTATATGTATATATATGTATATATATGCAGGTATATATATATATATGTTTGTATGTATGAGGATATGAGAAGTTTTCGTCAGGATGGCCTAACATGTACGTATGTATGTATGTATGTATGTAGGTATGTATGTATGTTTCTCTCTGTCTCTCTATGTATCTAACCAGCTACCTACCTAGCTATCAATGTGTGTTGGTGCGCGCGTAATCATGTGGGTAGAGTAAGAGTGACCGGAGATAATGTGGAGGATAAAGAGGAAGGCAGAGAGATTTAGTTTGTTAGAGAAAAAGAGAGCTGAGAGGAGAGTTGTGACAAGAAGAGAAATAATAGAGATAAAGGTGAAATGTGAAAGAGGGGTCTCATAAGAAGGGGGAGCAAAGGGTGGGGGGAATGCTGAGGGTTAGAAAAAAAGGGAGAGGTTCGACAGGGAGGAAAGAGAGGGATGTCAGGAAGAGAGAAGAAAAAGTGGAAGTTGGAGGGAGGGAGTGAGAGAGAGAGAGAGAGAGAGTAAGAGGGAAGGGACAACATAGGTGACAGAGTGAAGGAATGGTGTGACGGAGATAGATAGATAGATAGATAGATAGATAGAAAGAAATAGATAGATAGATAGAAAGATTAGATAGATAGATAGATAGATAGATAGATAGATAGAAATAGATAGATAGATAGATAGAAAGATAGATAGATAGATAGGTAGGTAGGTAGGTAGGTAGATGGATGGATGGATGGATAATGAGACAGAGAGAGAAACAGACGGACAGATCGATTGACTGAGTGATTGATTAACTGATCGATTAACTGATTGATTGAGAGCGCGTGTGCGCGAAAATCTATTTAACGAATGAAAAAGGAAAGAGAGAGAATGAAACAGGAGAGAGGGGTTGATTTAGAGAAAGACATACTAAAATTTAATGGAATTAGTGAGTGATAAAGATAGGTAGAAAGACTGAGAGAGAGAGACAGAGAGTAGGATAGAAAGAAAGAAAGAAAGAAAGAAAGAAAGAAGAAAGAAAGAAAGGGTATGCGTGAGAAAGGTAGAGAGAGAGAAAGACAATGTTAAACGGATACTGTGGTAATAGAGAAAGTGAAAGTGTGAGAAGAAGGAGGGTAGAACGTGAAAGAAAATGAAGAACGAAGAAAAACTTTCATTAAAAATGAGGAGAAGAAAATAGTACTGATTGTGAAGGAGTGAGTAGGAGAGAGAGGGAGAGACAGAGAGAGAGAAAGTGAGAGAGAGAGAGAGAGAGACAGAAGAGAGGAAGAGAGGGTGAGAGTGTTGAAATACATTCTTTTATTCGTTTAAGCTATACGACTGCGGTCATGCTGGAGCACCAGAGAGATAGTTAGTTTGTTGGAGTGTAAAAGAGTTAATAGTATTTAGAGAATGATGATCGAAAAAGAGAAAGAGAGAGAGAGAGACAGAGAGAGAGACAGACAGACAGACCTACAGAAAATTTGTGTGCGTGTGTATGTGTGTGTGTTTGTAAGATTGTTGTGTGTGAGTGTTTAGTGTTTAGTGCGTGTGTGTGTGTGTGTGTGCGTGCGCGCGTGTGTGTGTTATGTGAAGAAAATAGAGGTGGGGGGAATGATTAGAATATTAGTTGCAGTGAGAGGATGGCTGTGTAGTTGCGGTAAGAGGGATGTGAACATGGAGACTGTTTAGATGGATGGAAGTAACGAAAGAGATTGTAAAGGAATGAAGACAAAGAAAGAGAGAGAGAGAGAGAGAGAGAGAGATAAAGAGAGAGTGAGAGAGAGATAAAGAGAGAGAGAGAGAGAGTGTGTGTGTGTGTGATGTGGTGGGAAAGAAGGAAAAGAATAATTAAGAATGAATAAGAGAAGAAAGATACCAAGAAGAATGAAAGAACGAACGAGTGAAGAATGAATAAAGATGGCAAAGTTGTTTTTGTTATTGGTGGAGGTAGTGGTGGTGGTGAAGTAAGGGGTTGTAGACTTTTGTGGCGGCGGCGATAGTAACTGCTGTTTGTGATGATGATGATGATGATGGTAAGTGGTGATAGTGGTGGTAGTAGTAGTAGTTAGTTACGATGGTGATGGTAGTGGTGTTGTGGCGTAGTGGAGACGGTGAGAGTAAGTGTACTGGCGGTGGGGGGGGAAGGGTATAAATAGATTATGTGGTTAGGGAGGTGCTGTTGTTGGTGTTTATATGGGGGTGGGGGTTAAGCAGTGTTGTCGATGATGATTGTGGTGATGATTGTGGTGATGGTGATGGTGATATGGTGGTGATGATAATTGTGATGATGACAACAATAGTGGTTGTGGTGGTGGTAGTGGTGGTGTTGGTGTTGGTGGTGGTGGTGGTGGTGGATGTGGTGATGGTTGTTGTTGTTGTGATGGGTCTTAGTATAGGTTGTGGTGGCACCATTGGTAGTGGTGGCATTGATTATGGTGGCAGAGTTCAAAGTTACGAGTGTCGATAAAGGGGGAGAAAGAGGGAAAAGAAAGAAAGAAAGAAAGGAAGAAATAGAAGCACAGAGAGAGAACAAGGAGTGGAAGTGAAAGTAGAGCTTCGAGAGAGGAGGAGAGAGAAAGACAAAGATTAAAAGAGAGAGGGAGAGATAGAAAGGAGCAAATTTGCATGAACGCATAAGTAGAGAGAGAGTAGGAGTAAAAACAAGAGGGAGAGGGAGGAGGTCACTGGTGGTCGTAGCCGTAGGATTTACAAGGTGTGACGAAGGAGGAGTCAACTATAGTGGAGAGTGGCAGGATGAGGAGGAAACAGTGAAGCGGGGAAACAGAGAGAGACCAAGAGAGAAAGAAAAAGAGTGTGAGTGTGTGTGTGTGAGTGTTTCTCTGTGTGTGTGTGTGTGTGTGTGTGTGTGTGTGCGAGTGAGAAGGTAGAGGGAGCGGTGACGTCTTTGACGAGAGCGCCGTCTATATTTAGGCACAAGTTTGCACTCAGTAATGCAAAGTAGTGGAACCAACTTTCTACCAAAACCCCAAACTGCTACGTGTGTATGTGTATGTGATTCTCTCTGTACGTATGTATGTATGTGTGTTTGTATGCCTTTCTATGCATGCGCCTGCATGGAATACGAAAGTGCATGCGTGCGCGTGAGTGTGCGTGTGGGTGCGCGTTAATGGGAAGCGTACCAGTGTGCGCGTATGTGTGTGTGTGTGCACGAGTGTGTAGATGCTGCTTATATAAACGTGTGAGTATATATATATGTGTGTGTGTGTGTGTATGTGTGTGAGAAAAAGAAAGAGACAGACAGACAGACAGACAGACAGACAGACAGAGTGAGAGAGAGAGAGCGAGAGAGTTTTTGCGTTCTTTCTCAGAAAAGAGACGGATTCGGTTTGCGAAATAGAATCGTGTAAAGGAGTGGGGGGAAGGTGGTTATCTTCTAGTTATTTCAGCTCACGTGGTGGTAGTGGTCATATACACTTCTAGAGTTATACACACGACACATACATGCGTCTATACTGACATATATATATATATAATATATATATATGTATATATATTTAAATATATATACATGCGTATGTATATATATATATATGTGTGTGTGTGTGTGTGTGTGTATGTATGTGTGCGTTTGTTTGTGCGTGTGTGTGTATGTGTGTGTGTGTGTGTGTCTGTGTCTGTGTCTGTGTCTATGTGTGTATATGTATGCATGTATGTATGTATGTATGTATGTATGTATGTATGTATGAGCGCGTTTATATATATATTGCATAAATCTATACGTACATATAGCGGCAGGGTCAAGGGTATGTTTGCTTCTTGTTCAAGCAAGATATGCAACACTCGTGTGTAGGTATATGTATTTTCAGATTTGAAACGTATAACAAACAGCTCTCCGTACGCGTGTATATACAGCATAACGTATCTCTTAAAACATTCGATGTACAACATTTATAGAAATATATGTGGATTTACACCAATACGAATACATACCTTTATACACATACACACGTTCTCACCCTGCGTGTTTATGTAAATATACATGTGTGCATAACAAAACAATACTTTTATGCATACACATGTACATACCGATGACATTTTGTGCACTCCATCAGCCAACATTACAAATATTACGTAATTCAGAACCCCCAGAAACAGCTGTAGGACCTGAAATACGATGCCTTCCCCCTTAGTTTTTTTGTATTATTTTGTACTCCATATAAACTTATTGTGTAAACATAAATATTTATATGCTTATCCAAGAACGTCCATCTCCTGAATATTTCCGGATTTTGTTTCTCGCTCAAACTCTCGTTATATATATTCCTATATTTATTCACATATACATATGTATATTCTATATATGAAGACTAAACGTTGTTTATTTTCATCACAATCTCCATACACACACACACATGTGCACACACACAAACGCACACACACACATACAAACACACATACGTATATGCATATACATATATGTGTATATCCTTTTCTATGCACAGACGTGTATTCCTATGTGTGTAAATATATGCACCTACGTGTAAATTTATGGATTAAGTACCACATATATTGCGAAAACATTTATTTGTGCAAGGCTTTTGAAAGAGATCCCAATAAAATTATATAAATCCATGTTTAAAGCGGTAATAAAATATAATTAACAATATATAAAGAAGAAATAAGCGAAGGGACATAAAAATGTTGAGCAAAGTTGTATCAATAAAATATATATATTACTTTTCCCTCGTGGAATTGAATCATGTTACAAGTGGACAGACGTTGATACGAATATATATTATCGTCATCATCCTCGTCATCATCATCATCAGTGGATAAAAGAAACAAGATACGTAAGAGAAAAATAAGTAAAATTTATACGAGATGGTTGACCTGAAATAGAAAAAAATCTGCAAAGATATCTAGGCTTTGGATAACCTACTATGCTTCCAATGTATCTTGCAGTGAAATGAATTTTCAGAGATTAAAGCATAATACATGGTTCATAAACAAAGAGCTTTTGTAGAGAATACAGACAAAAATACCTGGCAAATATCACGAAAATATTTTATCATGCAATCTGTTTGGTAGAGTGCTCAATGAAGAAAATTATACTCAGGTTACTTTTAAAAGTCTGATAATATAGATATCTGCTAACGTTAACACATCTTCAGTCAATATATCATGCGGTGATACGCACACACATACACACACACATATATATATATGTATGCATATATGTAAACATATATGTATATATAGATATATATGGATATATATATATATATATATATATATATATATATATATATATATATATATATATACATACATACATACATACAGGCGTGGCTGTGTGGTAAGAAGCTTGCTAACCAACCACATGGGTCCGGGTTCAGTTCCACTGCGTGGCACCTTGGGCAAGTGTCTTCTACCATAGCCTCGGGCCGACCAAGTCTTGCGAGCGGATTTGGTAGACAGAATCTGAAAGAAGCCCGTCACATATATGTGTCAGCTTGTATTTGTGTGTGTGTGTTTGTCCCCTCACCATCGCTTGACAACCGATGTTACTGTGTTTACGTACTCGTAACATAGAAGTTCGGCAACAGAGACCGATAAAATAAGTACTAGGCTTACAATGAATCAGTCCTGGGGTCGATTTGGTCGACTAAAGGCGATGCTCCAGCATGGTCGCATTTAAATGACTGAAACAATAAAAAGAATATTTCTATAGACATGTTGTTTACAAATATGATCAAACCATGAATGTTTTTTTCTACTCTAGACATAAGGCCCTAGATATTTGGGGAGGGGCCAGTCGATTATATCGACCCCAGTACGAAACCCCATTGTTTAATTTAATTAACCATAACCAAATTCTCAGAGTTACTATATTCGATGCGGAACATTTTATCTACGGAGATATTTACGGATTTAGCGCGCAAAAACGAGGACTTTTGATTTTTGCCGTAGAAGGTATAATCTTTAGAACCGTATACACATGTTTTCCTTGTGGAGTACAACTTAGTATACGATTCTCTAAATTAAATCTATCTAACGTTCTGTACTGATGTGAAAAAGATGTTTTCGGTAAGAAAATGTTAAATTCGAAATGTTAAATATGTTTGCAGATAATTGTATTTTTTGTGTAATTTTCACTGGTCTTGCCCGCTTTACGTTTTCGTTGCTTCGCTAAATTCCCTTCGAGAATTATTCGGTCTTAGGAGACACATGTCATGTGATCTTCTTCTAGCGCATGACCAGTCCACATACTGGCCTCCTGTATATATACTCGTATATATCTTTATATAAATAAATAAATATATATATACACGACAGGTTTCTTTTAGTTTCCGTCTACCAAATTCATTCACAAGGCTTTGGTGGGTCCGTGGCTGTAGGAGAAGACACTTGCCCAAGGTGCCAAGCAGTGGGATTGAACCCGGAACCATGTGGTTCTTAAGGAAGCTACTTACCACACAGACACTCCTGCGCCTATACATTATTTTCTTTATATTGATTGTCTTTCTTATATACACGAAGTATAATATATTTTATTCGTAGTATTTAATATCTAAATTATATTCTATTGATTTTCTTAAAATGTAAACACTTGACCAATATTTACATATGCATAAATATGTATTCATTATATCATTCCATTCTATTGCAGGCAGTAAATGTCTGTATCTTGAAATAATGACTTTTGATTTAGGTACCAAAACTAGAGATTTGAGAGGCGGATGTTGGTCGAGTTCATACCAAAGTTCCCAGTATCTGACTGGTACTAGAGTCTCTCCGAATCGGAGGGAGGAAAGACAATGTGGAATTCCGAGGGATGTTAGCTCGAAAGGAAAAGAGCTGAAACAATAACGCATGCTGTAATGAACTAATGAACAACCACATGGTTCCGGGTTCATTCCCACTGCGTGGCACCTTGGGCAAATGTGTTCTACTATAGCCTCGGGCCGTCCAAAGCCTTGTGAGTGGATTTGGTAGACGGAAACTGAAAGTAGCCTGTCGTATATATATATATATATATATATATAT
>NC_068984.1:142443030-142444345 GCF_001194135.2 Octopus bimaculoides | reverse complement strand
ATATGTATGTGTGTGTATATGTTTGTGTGTCTGTGTTTGTCCTCCCAACCGATGGTGGTGCGTTTACGTCCTCGTAACTTAGCGGTTCGGCAAAAAAACCTGATAGAATAAGTACTAGGTTTCCAAAGAATAAGTCCTGGGATCGATTTTCGCAAGTAAAGGCGGTGCTCCAGCATGGCCCCAGTCAAATGACTGAAACTAGTAAAAGAGTAAAAGAGAGTAAAGAGTAACCTTGTCAGAGCGGGGCCCTTCTGTCGAACTTTACCCTTCACCTGGGCTACTGAGTGAAAAAATAAATAGTTGCATCTACAGCACAGGAGTAAAGATTGCCGGCAAAATAATGGTCGTGTGTTGTTAATTCCCGCTTTACTGGGATTCTGGCAGTGATGACATTTAAATTATTCCAGCTATAGCGAGAATACAGTGTGACAGGGTTAATTGGAACGGTACCAGAAAGAGTGCAAGCAAAGGAGTGAACAGGGTAATGAGAATAGGTCGGTACTCTAAATTCTCTCTCATATTCATGTTGTTCTTGTAATTATGAAAGAATGACGATAAAAAGTAGAATATCGGTATGAAATGATAGTTGAGGTACTCTGATTTCCAGTAGAAATGATGTGTGTGTGGGATCATACATAGAATCATCAATTTTATTTTTTCCTTCTTTCTCTTCCACCATCTGTCTTCTATATTTCCTGTTTTTTCATTGCTCTGACAAAGGACTGGCATCCGAAATGTCAGAACTCTTTTCCTTCTAATACGATATGTATTAAAGCTTGTTCCTCTAGTGTTATCTTCCCTTTTGCTCATTACCATATATATATATTGGATAATAAAACAAATGGTTTACACCTGGTAGCTTACTACTGCACTGCCGAATAGTCCTGAAGCAGTTGTTGAGTGTCCCACCCGTGAGGGAGCGATATTAGATGTGTCGAAACAATTGTCGCTGTTAATAATAAATTCTCGTATACTCCATATTCCGTCTTTCATTTGCCATGTGTATATATAAAAGAGAAGAAAGCCCGATGCGCCACATGTGCGCTTCAATTTCTCCAGTTTTTCTCTCGCAAACATTTTCCTCCATTTCTACTTTTAACTTCATTAGAAGACTGTAAACTCGAAACGTTAGAGACATTTTTCTCCGCCCTTCATTTCCTGAACGTCAAACTAGTACCAATACTGTGTTAGGTTTTTTACCTCATCATTGTGCTGAAACTTTCACCATCATTGCACTATATATATACGTGGTGGGGTGTGCGTGTGTGTCTGTTTCTGTATATATATATATATATATATATATATATATATATAT
>NC_068984.1:142438667-142439885 GCF_001194135.2 Octopus bimaculoides | reverse complement strand
GGTATGTGCGGTTACATTAGGTGTTGTTAGGTGTTGTGTTTTGTTGTGGTAGTTTATTGTTAAATTATTATATATCTTTGTAATTCGAAACATTGTTCTGGTGCTAATTATTAGTCTGGTTGTTATTTTATTCATTCAATTTCATTTCTTGCTGCCTTTTTCTTTTGTGCTATTTATGTTAATTTATGTGGAGGCGCGTGGGTTAGTGGTTAGGGTGTCAGCACTATGATCGTAAGATTGTGGTTTCGATTCCTGGACCGGGCGACGCGTTGTGTTCTTGAGCAAAACACTTCATTTCACGTTGCTCCAGTCCACTCAGCTGGCACAAATGAGTCACGCTGCGATGGACTGGCGTCCTCTCCAGCTGCGGAACACATACGCCATTGAAACCGGGAAACCGGGCCCATGAGCCTGGCTAGGCTTTGAAAGGGCGCATTTATTTTATTTTATGTTAATTTATACAAGGATATTATTCTGAACGGAGATGCATATATACACGCACACACACACACACACACACACACACACACACACACACACACACACACACACACACACACATACACGCTTACACACATACACACACGTGTATATGCATACGTACATACTCTTAACAGTAAGTTTTCATACACACATATATATATATAAATATATATACACACGCATATGTACACATACACACACATATGTATATATATACAGACATGGAAGGCTTCTTTCAATTTCCATATGTCAAATTCACTTATAGGGCTTTGCTAACCTTGGCTACTGTAAAAGACATTTGCTCAAGGTGCCATGCAGAGGGACTGAACGCAGAATTATGTGGCAGGGAAGCAATCTCTTTACCACACAGCCATGCCAGCCCCATGTATATATATCCACATATTGTCAATTAAATATGTGTATATATATATATTCTTTTATTCTTTTAATTGTTGTAGCCATTTTACTGCTGCCCTGCTGGAGCACCGCCTTTAGTCGAACAAATCAAACCTCAATAAGCAACCTTATGCTTATGCTACCGGTCTCTTATGCCGAACCACTAAGTTACGAGGATTTAAAACACTGGATGATGATGATGATGACGACGACGACGACGACGAGGAGGAGGAGGATATAAAGTGAAAGTATACAAAAACAAACCATTTTCAAAAAACATATTTTATGGTTTATCGTTGCTTATATTTTGGATTCCATATATATATATATATATATATA
>NC_068984.1:142437266-142438425 GCF_001194135.2 Octopus bimaculoides | reverse complement strand
TATATATATATATATATATATATGCACATGAATGTACCTAAATATTTTATGTTCTTGGGGCCTCTATGGGTTTTAGTCTGGCCCTAGCTAGGATAGACAATATAGAATTAACGCTGAAAACGTGACAAACCTCGCAATTATTCCCCAAATCCCATCATGATGTTATTCTGTCTAAGAAGCTAGGTGTATTGGCGACAACACTTAATTATGATTCCATCACACCTACAGCAGGAACAGATGTCCAGTAAAAGTTAATAAAACATTAAAAGTATGGAAGAACCGTGAAATAATGAGAAATGTGCATCAAGTTTACGAGAGGTATTAATTCATTACTGTCATTTGTGAAGTATTGGGTTATTTTAGTCAGAATAATGTCTTAGATCTATGTTCCACGTAACCAGGAAGAAGGTAGCTAATTACGAAATGAAAATTAAAATCCAATTAAGGGAAATGTGAAAATATGTATATCATTCTAGAAGTTTAGCATGTAATAACAGTTTATACACGTTAATATACATACAAGCGTTTGTATATACACATGTACATAAGTGAAATCTATCAGATTTAAGCGTGTATTGAAATTTACACAGCCACACATACACATGCACATGGATAGATAGATAGAGAGAGAGAGAGAGAGAGAGAGAGACAGACAGACAGACAGACAAACAGACAGACAGATAGATAGATACATACATACATAGGTACATACATATATATGCATGAGAATAGATACATAAAACAAAACATTCAAATCTGCATGCATACATACATACATACATACATACATACCCGCGTAAAAGAAAATACCTACGCTGAACTATTGAGAAATCTGCAGTTACTCTATCCAGATTACAAGTTCAGGTTTATATCTGTAATTATTGGGGCCCTGGGATATGTAATACACTGCCTAAATACCAATCTTGGAGAAATTTGGCTTCTCAAAACCAGAAAGGAGAAAACTAATTCGGAAACTACAGATCTAATCCATCACCAGTCCCGAATTTTATCATTTAAATATATATAAGCATGTCTAGATATGCAAGTATATACATGAGAATACATACATACAATAAAACATACAAATCTGCATACATACATACATACATACATACATACATACATACATACATACATACATACATACATACATACATAC
>NC_068984.1:142435495-142436434 GCF_001194135.2 Octopus bimaculoides | reverse complement strand
ATATATATATACACACACATACATGTGTGTGTGTATGTATATATGATTAGGGGTGAGCAGATATTTTGTAGAAAATACTATATCGTGTGTTTCATCAGATAACAGTATTAATTCTTTTGTTGGAGTTCCACTGCCAGAAAGATGACGCCATTGTAGAAGGTTGGCGTTCACGTCCTTGCTTAATTAGTAACACTAATGAACGGATTACGATATTTCCCAAACATAATTTCAAGCAATCATCGCGCTGTTGTTTTTGAACCCGAAGTTAGCTGTCAGTAGTCATATAACCGGGCCATTCCTTCCGTGACTATCTCGTCTTTAATTCACTGAGTGTCTATGAACATTGCAATATTTTCATAACATTAGGTGTCGAGCTGACAGAATCGTTAGCACGCTGGGGAAAAAGGCTTAGCGGCATTTCATCCATCTTCACATTTTGAGTTCAAATTCCTCCGAGGTCGACTTCGCCTTTCATTCTTTCAGAGTCGATAAAATAAGTACCAGCTGAGCACTGGAATCAATGTAATCGACTTACAACTCATCCCGCAATTACTGGCCTTGTGCAAAATTTAAGACCAATAATTCTCTAACATTACCATGTGATTTTAGTGAGATTCCGTCACCATTTCCACGAAACGAATGGCTTAACCACATACAGTCTCTCTAATTAACTCAATACTTGTGTTGTCGTAATTGTTTTGTTATTATTTTGTTGGTGGTTCTGGTAGTGCCGGCGTTGTTGGTGCCGTCATTTTTTGGGCCGGCGATGGCGATTCAGCCATTTCTGGCGGCGGCGGCGAACCTTTTCTATATTTTTTGTTCTGTTCTTAATAATGAATCTTTCTAGAATATGAATAATAATTACATGATTGATTATAATGCAGTCTCGACGTTGATGTCTTTATATTAATTTTATAATACAGAAGTTCTATATAATTT
>NC_068984.1:142431432-142433932 GCF_001194135.2 Octopus bimaculoides | reverse complement strand
ATGCTAAAGTTTGAGATAAAACACATTCTCCAATTAGAAATATTTCTATTTCTTCAAAACCGAAATAAGGAGAGCAAATAAAGAAACTCATTTTGTTATTCCTAAAATTTAAAGTAAATCTCTAGATGTGCTGGGGCGCTACTTTCAGAGTAAATGCTTTCTGTAGGCTTTATAATCTGTGACAAATACAGTATCATGCCAAGGTAGACAAGTATTTGATGGATCTGCGAGACGGTGGCGGCTGTTTCGCCATTCTTTTGCAGATCATGTCTGGGTAGTGCATCTAGGTGTCACTTAAATATTCTGGAGAAAATTTAGCTTAAATAACTGAGCTACAGATCTGTGTTCCTCGCTCTCGTTCTTCCTCCAAATATCGAAGTTTTACAGGTACAAAGTGTGCAATTAGGGAAAGCTGCTAAGGTAATGGGGAATGCTGTTATTATTTTATAATAGCGTAGAATATGTATTTTTGGTGTGCTGTGTGTGGCTAGATATAAGATAAGGTTGAAGTAACATTTGTAATGTTGTATATCATAAATGCATCGAAACGATAAAGAAATCCGATTTCTCGAAGATTAACGCAATAAAAATAGGACTTTTCCCCGAGATAATGGGAAAAAATAGAGAAATGGATTCTCTAATCGAAGGAGTTTTTCCTAAGCTGGAATCTATCTCAATTTGCTTGTGAGGAATTGGATTCCGGGGAAAGTATTTCCCTATCCAGAAATGTTATCAAAATATGTCATTTACTCCAGAGGTCTTCTTCATGTTGTTGTAGCTATTGTTGAGACCCAGCTGAGCTCTGATTGATCATACCCAGGATCAAAGAGATTCCACGTAGAACCATGCCATGCATGTTCTTCAGATAAACTATTTCTAAAAGTGTGGGGGCGTGGATGGGTGGAAGTGTTTGTGTTGTATTGGATATGAGGAAGGAACTTTTAATTCCTTTTTACTACATTCAGGAAGAATTTTTTTTCATGAGCAAAATCAGTAAGAACATCTTTATGTATATATGTGTGGTTGAGGGGTGCGTGTGTGTGTATTTGTGCGTATGTATGTCTGCGTGTATATGTGGGCACGTGTATGTATATATATATATGTGTGTGTGTGTGTGTGTATGTGTGTGTGTGTGTATTTATATATATATGTGTGTGTGTGTGCGTGTATGTATATGTATGTATGTATGTATGTATGAAATGGATAATAAAACAAATGGTATCTATGTATGTATGTGTGTATGTTTGTATGCAAGCACGCATACATGTGTGCATCTGTTTGTGTATGTTTGTCTTCATATAAAAGAGTAGAGGGTGACATTAGAGAGATTTGGATGACATCTTCCAAGAATTCATTTTCCCAGAAATCCGTAAACAACGTTGTGCGTTAATGAATGTTTAGAAAAGGTTTCGGAAAATAACATTTCCTTTCCTTCATTGTACCGACTTCCCATGGATAGACCGCTAGTGCATCGAAAAAACAATTCGCCACAAATTAACAATTTATCAATTCTTCAATTAGCTGATAATGGTAGAAGGATACAAGGAACTGATTTCCTGAGAAAATACAGAACAACAGATGCACACAAAGGAAGAGTTACTCACCAACATAGTGAACCATATAAGGAATACGATAAAATATATTCAGAAACAATTTCTATTAGAAGAGATGCCAGACAAGATTCGTCCATTAGCAGAGTTGTTGAAGTAAATGAGATTATTGTGTAAGAATTTCTAATGGTTCCAGACCAATGTAACCACTGTTTCGATATGTACAATGCGAACAACTGACTGTAGATGGTTAGCGTCGTAATGGCCCTGTAATTATATGTGTATATCTGAGTATGAATGTGAGTTCATGTGGGTGCAACGTGTGTGAGTATATTTGTGTATGTGTGTGCATGGATGTTCCTATCTTTGTCGATGTTTTCGGTTAATATTTTAATCGGGTGAAATGTATAAGGATGTGTGTATGCCTGTATATATATGCGTGTGTGTGTGTGTGTGTGTGAGTGAGTCCGTATGTATATGTGTGTGTCTGTCTAAATCGTTCATTCAAACTTTAATCGCATTTCTAAGTAAACAAATGTAATGCTTCTACAAGTATAACACATGTCTAAATATACTAATATGCACTGATGAACCTTAATTAGGTTGAAACACAATAACAACAAGCTAACAAACGGAATGCATGTTGGCTGTTCAAATATATTCCTCATGTATATGTATATATGTATGTATATATGTATGTATATATGTATGTATGTATGAATGTATACGGGTGTGTATAAATTATATAACTGCCACTCTGTTGATTACAAATATGAGTGTTCAAGTTCTTTCGATAAATACATACATGCATGTATATATATACACATATATATATATCTATGTATATGCATATATATGTATATATGTATATATATATGTATATGTACGTACATACATATATATGTAAATATATATATATATATATATATATATATATATATATATATATA
>NC_068984.1:142428260-142430384 GCF_001194135.2 Octopus bimaculoides | reverse complement strand
GTGTGTGTGTGTGTGTGTGTGTGTGTGTGTGTGTGTGTGTGTGTGTGCGTGTGTGTGTGTGTTTAAAAGTGGGGATTGCTCGTGCTAAGAAATAATTCCCTTGGCAGACAAACAAACAGACAAATAGATTAAATATTGCATTGAAAATGAGTCGCAAAACAAAATCAAAGTGAAACACTTCGAAAAACACCACAACTACCACCACCACTACCGCCACTACCATCATTACCACCACCTCCACCACAACCACCACTACAATCACCAACACCACCACCGTAACTAAAATTCACTGTCACCGCCACCACTACCACCACCACTCTTTCCTCCCAGCCCACAGCCCCTTTTACCACCTGCACAGCCAGCACAACTAACCCCTACTACCACCACAACCTCAGCCGGTAGCAACTCCTCGTCTGCAACCACCGCTCTCCGCTCCGAAACCCACACTAACACCGCCTCCAGAGCACAACCATCGCCCCAAACCTCCGCTATACTGTATCCACAACCACAACTACCCCCTCGACTACTACTACTACTACTACTACTACTACTACTACTACTACCACCTCTACTACTACCACTACTACTACCACCACTATTACTACTACCACTACTACTAGTACTACTACTACTACTACTACTACTACTACTACTACTACTAGTACTACTACTACTACCACCTCTACTACTACCACTACTACTACCACCACTAATACTACTACCACTACTACTACTACTACTACTACTACTACTACTACTACTACTATTACTACATTACTACTACTACTACTAATGCCAGCACTTCTGCAACGTTTACAACTGCACCATTTTCACTTCCACCACCACCTGTAGTAGCATTACCAGCATCACTATCATCATCATCATCATCATCATCATCATCATCATCATCATCATCATCATCATCATCATCATCATCATCATCACCATTGGAATTGCTGCAGCAGTACCACCGTGACCATCACCAACTACAAGAACGGCAACGTAATGATGAAAATCATCGTTGCCATACTCCTTGTCATGTTCGTTGCAGAGGACGTCGTCGTTGGCGTCATCATCATAATAATGATGATGATGATGATGACGGTGGGGGTGGGGGTGGTGATGATGATGATGATAATGGTGATGATAATAATAATGATGATGATGATGATGATGATGGTGGTGATGATGGTGGTGATGATGGTGGTGATGATGATAATGATGATGGTGAGGTTGATGATGATAACGATGATGATGATGGTGATGATGATGGTGATGATAATAATAATGATGATGATGATGATGATGATGATGATGATAATAATGATGAAGAGGAGGAAGAGAAGGAGAAGGAGGAGAACGGTGATGATGGTGGTGGCGGTGGTGGTAGTGATGATGATGATAAAGATGATGCTGAGGAGTAGGAAGAGGAGGAAGAGGAGAACGTCGCTATGATAATAATGATGAGCGTTATCATCGTCACTATCATCATCACATATGTCAGAAATCTGAATGTCATTATCATAATCATCCGTATCATAAATTGCGGCCAGCCCTGTCACCACCATCACCGACACCACCACCATCACGGCCATGACCATCACCACCGACGCTACCACTTCCTCCGCCTTCAACAACATCATCACCATTTACTATCTTCATGACACCCCCCAACACTAACACCACCACCTCCGCTTTCACTACCACCATCACCATGACCACCACCACCTAAATCTTTACCAACGCCACCACTGCCGTGTCTACCTCTACTTACCAATGTCCCCCGCTCCAACGCCACCACTGTTACTATGATTTACTGAACCTCCGCCGCATCTCTCCCCCTACAACCTGATAACTCTTCCCATTTAAAAAAAAAACAGCCTCACCATCGCCATCGCCACCAACAGCATCTCTCACCACATCCAATCAAGCTCCAACATACCAATAACAATCATCATCATCATCATTATCATCATCATCATCACCATCGTCGTCATCATCGTCATTATCACCATCATGAGCATCATCTAAATCATCACTACCATCACCACCATCATCATCATCATCACCACCATCATCATCATCATCACCACCATCATCATCATCATCACCACCATCATCATC
>NC_068984.1:142427210-142428077 GCF_001194135.2 Octopus bimaculoides | reverse complement strand
TCATCACCACCATCATCATCATCATCATCACCATCATCATCATCATCACCACTATCATCACCATCATCACCACCATCATCATCATCATCACCACCATCATCATCACCACCATCATCATCATCATCATCATCACCATCATCATCATCATCACCACCATCATCATCATCATCATCATCATCATCACCACCATCATCATAATCATCATCATCATCATCATCATCACTATAATCATAACCATCACCATAATCACCATCGTTAACATCACCGTCATCGTCATTTTCATCATCCCCAATATCATCATCACCATCACCATCACCGTTGTCATGACCATCGCTATCAACATTATCACAGTTGTCAACATTATCACCTTCATCATCGTCATCATCATCACCATCATCATCACCATCATCATCATCACCATCATCTCACCATCATCTCACCATCATCTCACCATCGTCATCATTATCTCATCAGCATCATTATCACCAACGTTACGACCACTACCACCTTCATTATCATCAACTTGCAACTCTTACTTGCTTCATTCATGAGACTGCGACCATGCTGGGGCACCAGTTTGAAGAGTCTTTAGCTGAATGAATCGACTCCAGTCGATGTTTGTTTATTTTAAGCCTGGTACTTATTCTATCGATTCTTCTATCTTACGGGGACGTAAACACACCAAAACCCCTTAACAAATTCAAGCACAAGGTTTTGGTCAGTCTGACGCTGCAGTAGAAGACACTGCGTGGCACCTTGGGCGTGTGTCTTCCACTATAGCCTCGGGCCGTCCAAAGCCTTGTCAGTGGATTTGGTAGACGGAAAATGAAAGAAGCCCGTCGTATATATATATATATATATATATAT
>NC_068984.1:142423084-142427068 GCF_001194135.2 Octopus bimaculoides | reverse complement strand
TGTGTGTGTATGTTTGTGTGCTTGTCCCCACCAACATTCCTTGACAACCGATGCTGGTGTGTTTACGTCCCGGTAAATTAGCAGTTCGGGAAAAGAGACCGATAGAATAAGTACTAGGCTTACCAATAATAAGTCCCGGGGTCGATTTGTTCGACTAAAGGCGGTGCTCTAGCATGGCCACAGTCAAATGACTGAAACATCTATATAACACATGTATACATACATACACATACACATACAAAACCCACCGCAAACACCAACATCGTAGCCATCATCACCATCACATAGTTGCTACCACTAATAGAAAGTCCACCTCCTCCAGCAACAGCATCGAAGGAATAATAATAATACCAATAACAACAACAACAACAAGAATACTACAACAACTACTACTACTACTACTACTACTACTAATAATAATAATAATAATAATAATAATAATAATAATAATCGTAATAAAAATAATAATAATAATAATAATAATAATAATAATAATAATAATAATAATAATAATAATAAGAGGTTTCATGAAAAGTCATAGACTCTGCTTTTATACCTCACGGCCGCACCACAAAACGGCTGCAGTCCAATGACTGAAACGCGTAAAGTTGAAAAGTATGGACATAGCACACACACAAACATACACGTTTGTTCAACGACACATATCTATTGTGTATGTAAATTAATACAAAGTCACACTTGAAAATGAACGGTTCAGTAATTTAAGTATTTCACACTTATCTATTTCATTTCTTTGCATACCAAATTCAAAGAATCCTTCCAGTAAGAATTAGTGACCTGTTGATTTTAGTTGCAGAATTGGCTGTGCAGTAAGTGGATTGTTTCTCAACAACACGGTCCCGGGTTCAGTCACACTGCTGCGTGGTAGTTAAGGTTAACGTTTTCTACACTATCTCTGCGTCGAACAAAGTGCTCCGAATGGACTTTGCTGATAGACATTGGAAGAAACCCAGGACGGCCACATTTTGTTGGTGAGCTGGTAGAAACGTTAGCACGCCGGGCAAAATGCTTTGCGGTATTTCGTCTGTTTTTATGTTCTGAGTTCAAATTCCACCGAGGTCGAATTTACCTTTCATCCACACGACCATTCATCAGTTTTCGGTTGTGTATCTACTTCTCATTTGGAGCATTCAACGATAATACGTGTCTTCGAAGACACTTGCTATGTAGCAAAATGAAAATTTGGGATTCATGGAGGGTCGAAGTTGAGAACAAAAAACTGAACAGGGGAGACATACAAGGAAACCGATCGCAAACAGACATGGAGTGTCGTTTGACCAGAACGAGAGGGAACTAATGAACGCTGGGAGAAAGATTTTTTTGATAAAAGGAAAGATAGACAGGAAGAGAAAGAAAACGTCCATTCCTTTGAACGTCCGTGCAGGAAAAGAAAGATGGACGACAATCACGTGCGAGCAACGAGAAAGAGAAAAGAGGAGGGAGAGAGACTGAAAACGGTGAAGTGGAGAAAAAGGGATTTAGAGAAGGATATGCATACTCATATTGTCATTAAATACCCGGAATAAGGAGTAGATCGACAGCCTACAACTGATGAAAGGTTGTCTGTGTTTACTTGTCCTGTTTTCCATTTTCTCTCATTGTTTGCGTATTTAATTCGTTTGTTTTCGTATTTCCTGTTCTTTGCACAGTTGGTGACGTCCTGTATCCATATATGCATATATATGCGTGTATATGTGTGTGTGTGTATACATACATATACATATTATACATAGTGTGCGTATATATATATATATATATATATATATATATATATATATTATTTATATTATCTCATTGAACGCAACGTTTACGCAGAGAAGGGAAAGACAACAGTTAGATAGATAGATAGACAGACAGACAGACAGATAGATAGATAGATAGATAGACAGACAGACAGACAGACAGACAGACAGACAGATAGATAGATAGATAGATAGATAGATAGATAGATAGATAGATAGATAGATAGATAGATAGATAGATAGATATTAGGAAGTAACTGAAGACTAACCTATCGATATTTCAACATCAAACGTGAAGAAAACAAAACGTTTAAATACACACAAAAATGAATTGAACGTCGAAAAGATATATTTTCTCAATACTAAGATGCAAATACTTATTAACATAATTTATTATGGCAAGGCTCTACATTAGAACAGAAACAGTTATGAATGTAATGGCTCTTTGCATATTTTAATGTACACGCCTGATTACGTCATTTTCGGATATGTAGTGAATATCACATGACTATGACGTAGTTTAACATAGCATTATAAGTTGGTGAACATTTTCAGTGAATATTGGATTAGTTTAAAGATGTTGTAAAGTCGCGTTAGATGAAGTACAACTTGGTTCTATTTTTCTGCGGATGTGTAGGTATGTGTGTGTGTCTATGTAGATATAAATATGTGTTTATATACAGATAAATACATGTTTTATGATAAACGTATAGGCAGAGAGAGAGAGAGAGAGAGAGAGAGAGAGAGAAGACAGATAGACTGACAAACAAATAGACGAAAAGATAGATAGATAGATAGATAGATAGATAGATAGATAGATAGATAGATAGATAGATAGATAGATAGATAGATAGATAGGTGAATAGACGAAGGCATATATACATAAATAGTTATAGTATGACGACATTACTGCAGTTAAGTATTTCTCTTCGTAATCACATGGTTTTGGGTTCAGTTTTCCCTCAAATTAAAACTATAGAAGCCCGTTAAATGTGTGTGTGTTTGTGTGTGTGTATGTAGGTGTCTCTAATGTGTGCAAATATGTGCATCTTTTTTGCTTCTGTTTGTACTCCTCAGCGCTTAATGTCAGTGTAGGTTTTAATATTCCTTTCACTGATCCACAATAAAAAATAGAAGTAAACTCGCGGTCGTAGGATCGCTGTTTCGATTCCCAGACCGGGCGTTGTGAGTGTTTATTGAGCGAAAACACCTAAGGCTCCATCAGGCTCCAGCAAGTGGTGATGGTGAACCCTGCTGTACTCATTCACCACAAGTTTCTCTCTCTCTCTTTCTTCCTGTTTATGTTGTACCTGTATTTCAAAGGACCAGCCTTGCCACACACTGTGTCATACTGAATCTCCCCGAGAACTACGTTAAGGGTACACATGTCTGTGGAGTGCTCAGCCACTTGCACGTTAATTTCACGTGAAGACTGTTCCGTTGATCGTATCAACTGGAACCCTCGTCGCCGTAACCGACGGAGTGCCACAACATGAGTGATACGAAGTCAATAGATCTGGATGTCCTGAGATGGGAAGAGTTCGCTAATGATTACCCACACTGGTGACGAGTACTTCGCAAAGGGATAGAGCAAGGGGTAGGGGAACTTAAATTTGCCACCGAAGAAAAGGGCGCTCGTGGAGGCCCGGTGGAGAGCGTTAAAATAATGATCTGACAAGAAGGAACTGAAACCGAAAGACTACATAAAGGTTCACTCCCATATATAGAAATCAGATTCAGAAAAGAGAAAGATGATTTCTTTCAGTCCATTACTCAACATAAAGGTATACACACATGATAGTACGGAACTGTTAATCTCCATTAAGGTGCATTTTCTAGTTACGCATAAATACCAGAAAACGTTCAACAAAGAACACTTCAAAAGACGTTACTAATATTACTGCTACTGCTACTGCTACAGCTACTACGGTCTTTGACCCATTTCAAGGAAACTAACTACCAGCACCGTATGAAATTTCGAAGAAAAATATGCGAAATTGCAAAACTAATATCACAAAACAAATGGTTTATTTTCATTTCTTTCACTTTGTTTTTTTCCTTCCTATTAGAGAATGACATAATCATCTTAAAAACGTTTGAAGCTGGTAGCATATTTCGCTAGAAATATTGATATTTTCTTTGTTTTGCCCATCATAAACTTCCTCAAAACATTCTCCAGTTGTTTTTCAAGATATACTTAAACACATCTACATATATGTAT
>NC_068984.1:142421304-142422730 GCF_001194135.2 Octopus bimaculoides | reverse complement strand
TGTGAGTGTGTTTATATATACAGGGTGCAGTGAATAAACTGTCGTCTAAATTACGCAAACATGAAAATAACACTGACATCTCGTTTTTACAGATACATTTACCAAAATTACATAAAAATATTTTGAAATACTAAAGAGTAAATTTATTCAATAAAATCGCCATTGGCTTCAACCACAGCCTCCAGACGACTTCAGAATCTCCTGCAACTCTTCTGGGCGGCCTCTTTGTTTAAGTTGGTTGAATGTTGCCAAAATCTTTGCCTTCAGTTCATCTTTGACGTTCCCAGGAGTTTTGTTGCTCTAACGCTCAACTTAGCCCCACACATAATAATCAAGGGGGTTGCAATCTGGGGAGTTAGGTGGCCAGAAGTCAGTGGTGATATGGTCACAGAAATGTTCTGACAGCCATGACTGGGTCCTCCTGCCTGTGTTCATGGTGCAGAGTCCTGTTGCCAGACATAGAGTCTTCCAGCAGCCACCCTCTTCACCTTGGGCAGCACTACCTCTTCCAGACACTTGATGAAGACCTCCAAGTTGAGTCCGAGGCCATGTGGGAAGATGAATGGAAGAACAACGTAGCCAACACTAGTAATCACTCCATACACCATGATGTTGACTGGATATTTGATTGCATTGTCCTCAAATTCACAGCCAAACACTCCAAAATGTTCGTATCGGAGCGTCCGGCGCGAATGTCAAGCAGCACAACATGTCATATCCTAATTTCTGGCAGAGTGAATTGCTTCATGGTGTTGTTTTTTTCTCACAGACGGTGCCCTAATAACCCCACTATACTGTGTAGTCGGCAAAATCAAAACCAAACAAAGTGCATGAGCGAAATATAAAATATAAAATGGCGACAATTCACCCATCGCAACCCGTATATATATACTTATACGTTTGCACACAGAGAAACGCGCCCACATTGTAGCTTGCTAGTAATGCACAGTACAGGATAGCGTTCATATACACGTTAATACAATAAACAACCCCACACAATATGAGAGTATGTAGGGGCTACGTGATGTCGCTGATGTTTTTTTCTTTTATTGTTTGTTAGGAATGTTACAGGATCAATGAATCGATAGCTTCTGGACAATTTTCCTTATATTCTATTGCAGTTGACTGACGCAACATTCTAGAGCAGACAATGATCAAACTGGTTCGACATTTTCGAACTCATCCATGTTATTATATAACTGTAAATCTTCAAATCTTCTGTCTATAGGTCAGTGTAATAGAAAGCCTTTAATGGCGGTTACGACGGTAATGATAATAGTGGTGGTGGTGTTGTTAGCGTCGGGGGCTGTCGGTACTAGTGATGTGGCGAGCTTTCCATATTCTTGTCTCGTAGCTTAAGTTGGAAAGAAATTTCCCCGACTTTCATATATATATATATATATATATATATATATATATATATATA
>NC_068984.1:142419557-142420965 GCF_001194135.2 Octopus bimaculoides | reverse complement strand
ACAGTGTGATTCAAAAGTCTCCATACATAGAGAAATTTTATTTTTTATTAAGAAACAGCTTATCGATCCCCTGATCTGACCCCTCTTTAGTTCTATTTTTGGGGGACATTTGAAAGGCATTGTGTATCACCAAAAGATAAAAGACATAAACCATTTGAAGGAGCGCATCACCAACCTCTTTGCACACGTGTCACCAGAAGTGCTATTACGAGTTCACAATGAGTGGGAGTATACGTATTGCAATGTGTATTTAAAACACATTTACTTTGCTCCAGTCAACTTAACTGACAAAAAGTGAATATTTCTTGTATTTCAGTATGCTAGCATTATCGCCTTGTGCGTCTTTCTGAATCTTTCTGAGAACTATGTTAACGACGCATGTGTCTGCTCAGAGTGCTCAGCCAATTGCACGTTAATCTCACGAGCAGGCTGCTCAGTTAAACTGGAAGAAATGAAAACCTTATTGTCGTAACCGCTAACACACCAATAATCGAATAAACAGAGAGATGGATAAATAAACAGATAAAACGATATTCACTTCATCCAATAGGAACACGTTAATGCGGTGTACATACAATATGAAAATATACGCTTCTTATATGAATCTATTGTGGTGTTGGATATCATAGTAATTTTCAACAACGCACCAAGCTCCCTATTGTATCAATTAAAATGTAAAATATAAATTAAACTTTATAATGATACACGCACCTGCTACCAACTACCCACCCATACACACACGCTTATACATACAAACACACATATTTTATTATATATATATTAAATATATTACTGTATATATTATTATATATTATATATATTACTGTAAATATTATCATATTATATATATATATATATAAACATAACACGAATAAACACACAAACATACACACACACATGTATATTAAGTGTGAGAGACTTAGACGTATAGTTGTTAGTTATATATGTTCAATGCAAAAGTGTGTTTTGTATATGGGTACAGCGATAATTATAATACATCTACTACAGCCATTTAAAATATTCATCGGTGTGGAGGAGAGGAGGTGTGTGTATGTCTCTATGTGTGCTTGTATGTTTGTGTGTGTCTGTGTCTTATGAAATATTTCTGCGATTTCCGACTGTCAATGATCCAATACAATTAAGTAATTATCTCTCAATTAATTAGTAAAATCTTCGCTCATTACGTGCATACAGACGGTTACATAATTAATTTTTCACGTCACTGTTTGCAACCTGAATATATATATATTAAATACCGCTTTGTTATATTTGTATGTGTATACATACGCGCAGGCATATACATATCTATGTGTGCATACAAAAGTATATATATACATACATACATACATACATACATACACACACACACACACACACACATATATATATATATATATATATATATATA
>NC_068984.1:142417321-142419296 GCF_001194135.2 Octopus bimaculoides | reverse complement strand
ATATATATATATATATATATATATATATACACATTTATATATAGGTATATATATTGGTCTTGTTTGTTTTTCTAATATTAGCTTCAGGATTACAATTCTTGTGCATTTCAATGAACTTTTCCGTGCAGAATGTAAACACATTTTTATTTTTATGTTTTATAATGAACTGAATAAACTAATAGATGTTGTGTGTTCTCTTAGAAATCTTGGAGAAAATAGCATCCATTTCCTCAGACATTTGTACGTACGCTATAATCTATATCTATTAAATTTCGCCTTTTCCGTAATTTGAATTTTTAATTGAAATGTCTGTTTACTGTTACATAATTTGTATATGTTTCTCATTCTTTGGATTTCTCAATCTGTGTCTTCGCAATGGGTGGCATTCAGAAATGTAGTATATGTATTGAGATTACACGAGTCTATATATGGTCGCTCCATCTGCAAGACATATTAACTGCATCTTTATTAAATTCAAACATCGCTCTCTTTATAAATCTGTTTACATTGGATAATATAAGCTCACATATAATATTTTTAGAAATAGAAGAAGGCATGGTGTTTAGAGTTGGATCGTCAATGAACCTAAGTCAGCTCAATCATGTAAGACATAAGTGTGAACTTCAGCAATAAGATCGACGTTTCTTAAGTAAATCCTGATACATTTTCTCCAGAATTCTTCGCATGCCGTTTAAACGGTGGTTCTTAATAATTTTTGTCCGATACACAGAAGCATGAAGGTACAGAGATAATCTACAACTTATATTTGTGTGTGTGCGCACGTGATGTGTGTGCGCATGTGATGTATGTGTGTTTGTGTGTCTGCGTGCGTGTAAACATCTATCTATCCATCTATCTATCTGTCTGTCTGCCTGTCTGTCTATCTATCTATCTATCTATCTATCTATCTATCTATCTATCTATCTATCTATCCGACTCTAAACACCATGCCTTCTATTTCTAAAAATATTATCCGTGAGTTTATATTATCCAATGTAAACAGATTTATAAAGAGAGCAATGTTTGAATTTCATAAAGATGTCGTTAATATGTCTTGCAGACTCGTGTAATCTCAATACATATACTACATTTCTGAATACCACCCATTGCGAAGACACAGATGGCGTCACATTTTCTGAGTCTTGAGTAGAATCTCAGACAATTATTGATATTTTCCCTAATATCAAATCACGTGTTTGATTGCCAAAAGAATATCAAAATTTTTCAGAACAACTGCAAATTCCATGAGCTGGAAGTGGCGTACATATGCCGAACAATCTCTTTCTTAAAATATGGCTTTGCTTCCATTTAAAGAAGAAAGTGAATGCAAGAAGAGAAAGGAGTCGGGACAAGAAGGTTTCGTAACAAATCTGAAAATGTGTAACAGCAATGACCAAGAGTGTCGTTCGCTTCTGAGGCGTAGAGGTCATGTTCGGAGTTTCGGTTGGAATACAATTTCATATGTGGTCCCTGGTCACATGCATACAAACAGTGGAGTAGTGTGGTCCATAATTGTTCATCATGCTGTCGGTTACCGATCGCCGCAGATTAGTGAAGCGGACGTAGCGTGGATTTGAAGCGGGTGCCAGAGAAATGCTTTAAGAATAGCTATGGAGTGCCCTACTCACAATCCTCTTCCAGCATGCCAGACACCTCATTGGAATATAACATTATGTGTCGAACACAGAAATAAAATTTAATGTGAACAATCTATTCCGAAAGAAAATATGACACGATATCCCTTTCTTTCTCCCTCTCTCCCACTCTCTCTGTCTCGTTTCGCTCTCTCTCTCTCTCTGTCTCTCGCTCTCTCTCTGTGTGTGTTTCTCTCTCTCTCTGTCTCTCCTTATCTCTCTCTCTCTCGTTTCACTTACTCCCTCTTTCAATGTTTATATATATGCATATGTATATGTATAAACTCATATACATACACATATTTATATATCTTTATTTATAGTTTTATATATATATATAT
>NC_068984.1:142414488-142417102 GCF_001194135.2 Octopus bimaculoides | reverse complement strand
TATATATATATATATATATATATATATATATATATATATATATATATATGTATGTATTAAGTGATACAAAACATTGTAATGCACAGCGATATGCCAGTTTACTTTTTCAAAGGGTTATGCATAAAAAAAATATAACAAAAGATTCAAATTATAAAAAATAGACAAAATATTTCCACCGATAATATAAAATAATTTTTAATTTCATGATTGAAATTTAGAATAAATTAAAATACAATAAAAACTTAATTCTATTTTGTAATAATGTTTTTTTTTTTTCTTTTTCAAAACCATAAACTCCATTTGATCTAAATATTTGCAATCGACATCATTTTTCTCTGTAATCTAATTAAATTTATAGAATATTCTCATCATTCGGAAACCGGTCACTGCAATAAGCAGATAATTGAGTATACGCACAAAACACGCATAGGCGCATGCGTACATACACACACATAAACAAAGGGACTCATACTTATATATATATGTCTATAGAGACGTACGTACATGCGCACATACACATGTAGTATATGATGTGAACATATGCACAGGAAACCAATCCTGGTGTCGGAAAGTTGAAGGTTAATTTCGTCAGAAAATCGAAAATAATTCGAGATTATGTTTTCAAAGCTATAGAGATATCTGAGAAACATAACCCTTTCTATCCAAGGCAAAAGCCCTGATACTTAAGGGGTGGGACAAGTCGATTAGATCGACCCCAGTACATGACTGGTACTTAATTTGTTGACCCCAAATGGATGAAAGGGAAAGTCGACGTCGGCAGAGTTTGAACTCAGAACGTTATGGTTGCTAAGCTTTTCGCTCGGCGTGCTAACGATTCTGCCAGCTCGCCGCCTTATCTATATCTGAGATATATAACACATACATACACACATCGCATACGCATGCACGCACACCAACATTCACACATACGCACGGGTGCGTGGGTATAAGGGTGTATACATACATCTCCATCTCTCCCTTTGCGTCTGTATATATATATATATATATATATATATATATGTGTGTGTGTGTGTGTGTGTGTGTGTGAGTAAAAATGAATACAAAAAAGGGGTTTTGTATGATCGTGTATAGAGGAATATATTATTTTATTTAAAAGAATTCCAACTCCGTCTGTTTTTTATGTTTTATTTATATCTTGTAAAATTAATGTGGGATATAGAATATGGAATATATGATATATAATATAAAAATGGATGGTACAATGAAATGAAGTATTGAATGTCTTATTGAATATATGGAATATGTCTTATTGAATATATGGAATATGTCTTATTGAATATATGAAATACTGAGTGTTCAATATAAAGGATTAAATATATAAAGGCGAATACATATTTTCTATACCTTGTGGTATTTCATCATGGCCGGTATGACAGACTGTAACAGATTGTATATATATATGGAGAGAAAGAGAGAGAGAGAGAGGGTAAGAGACAGACACACAGACAGACAAACAAATGTGGAGACATAATACAGAGAAACTGATATATATGTGTTTATGAGTTTGTATATTTATACACACACGTGTAGATGTTATATCTGTATATAAATACATACAAATGTGTGTATGTATATATGTGTGCCTCTGTGTATGAACGTGTACGTGCTTTTGTTAACATGTATGTACGCACACATACATACACACACGCCCCTCCCACACATATATATATGTGTGTATATATATATATGTATATACATATATGTAAATATATATATATATATGTATATATGTACATATATATATACTTATATATACACACATCTACTCAGACAACGAGAAAGAGAAAGAGAGAAAGGGTGAGAGAGAGACTAAAAGTGAGGTGAGTAGAAGGAATTCATCATGTCGGGGCAAGCACAGAACCACGTCATTGGAACTAAAAGTTGCCTGGAAGAATGGTAAAGAGATCTAATTGAAAGTTTAAGGAAGCGATATTAGTAGGATAAACTAAGATGAAGATCGATTAAATAGATAGCATTGCAGATGATACACACACCGCTATATATATATATATATATATATTTGTATTTTGTGTATGCATCAGCATTTGTGTCAACACAAGTTATGTGTGGTGTTGCTGTAATGCATGTGCAATATCTGAGTTTATTGCATGCGTATGTCTGCGTGGTGTGCCGTATGCTCTGTTCTGTAGTATACAGCAAACTCACGCAAATAAATTTGCTTAATTCCTGGGAAATGGAATAACATGGTTTGCGGCATACAGAGAATGGTTCTTTGATGTTTGTCAGTGGGGTCTGATTAAATTTATCTGGCCTATCACATGGGTGGCTTTCGCAGTAATATATTCTTTATGTATGCATGCATATACGTGTGTGTGTCTGTGTATGTATATATATATACATATGTGTGTGTGTATGTATACGTGTACTTATGAATATATATACATATATATTTGCAGATATGTATTTATACGCATGATGTATATGTAAATATGCATCCATCCACGCGCGATACATATGCACACATTTATTCCTGTCTATATGTGTATGTATACCTGTGTGTGTGAATGCATATATATATTTATATATATATATATATATATATATATATATATATATATATATATATATATAT
>NC_068984.1:142410142-142413694 GCF_001194135.2 Octopus bimaculoides | reverse complement strand
TATATATATATATATACAAAAGTAAATGAGTATATGCATATATACGTACAGGTATGTGCATACCGACATCCACCTGTATGTATAGGTGCATATCTGGGTACAGGACATTGCAAACAAACGTAGACGAGAGCACACGAGCCACATAGAGAACATTCTACTTCATCAGCTACCCACGTTTTAACACCGGCGTTTCGACGAGCTTCGGGCAGGACGCAACGTTAAAACGGCTCGTCCCATGGATCGCAGATTAAATCTGTATACGCAAATTAAATCTAGCCATGGAGGAATGTAGTGGCGGACGAAAAACAAGACAGGAAAACAAACAGAAGGCTTTACGATATATATATACGTATATATATATACGTATATATGTATTGCACACATACGCTCTCTCTCTCTTTCACACACAACATAAATGCATATTTGGCTTATATATCTCCGCGCAAGTTTGTTACGTAAATGTATATCGCTGCTCTTTTGAATATATTTGCTGATAATTTATAAGTACGATTTTGCGTAGATGTATGTACGTATATACGTATTCTTATTTGTCAGAGTTGTAACTATTATGGTTGCCTATATTTCAATTTCCAGTAGAACTGAGAAAGCTAGATCCCTTCGTGTCATGAACTCGGAGTATTATCCGAGATTACGAGCTAAAGTGAAATTTCTAAATGTGCATGTGTGCTGATACCGAGTAAAATCTTTCTGACATCTGAATGTATGTAGCGTACCTTGGAGCATACACACACACACACACACACACACACACACACACACACACACACACACACACATCCAATAGGTGTTTGATTCAGATTGACATTCAACAGACGTTCGGATAGCGTTTCTGTTATAAAAAAAGAAAGTAAATTTCCCGCTTTCCATGGGGTATCTCTTCCCCCACCTGGACAGAACGCTGGTCCGTTGCAGATTTAGACATTTTTACCAGCTGATTGGATTGGGGCAATGACAAATGAAGAGTTTTGCTGAAGAATATAAAGCATCACCCAGTTCTGGAATCGAAATCACAATCAAATGATCATGAGCCTGACCCCTTAACCACTAAGCTACGCGCCTCCACGCATTTCTGTTATTCCCTTTATAATTATCGGAAACAGCTTTCTCTCCCCGATGCACTTAGAAGTATGGCCCACTCTTGCACTTACTTTGTGTCTGGTTTTTCTGACTCTATTTCTGTATGTAAGGAGCCTTCTCTAATTCGGTAGTGCACCGTGCCCTACGTAAGTACGGACGAGACAAATTGCATTTTGTGGAACCTCCTTACTTATATAAAACGAACAACTATGCACACACACACACACACACACACACACACACACACACAGATACACCCACATTCACACACATTCGAACGTGTTTGCTGTCGGAAGTGTACTCGACCCCTTAGGAGAAATCTATATTTTTATTTTCGTTCAGCCGTTTTCTTGCTACTCAGAAAAACCGGATGCAGAAAAGGGCATACCACAAAAAGCATCGGGGAGAGAAAGCTGGTTTTGTGGTAACAGAGGGGCCGTGTTTCTTATAATTATAAAGGGAACATCAGAAATGCGTGGAGGTGCGTAGCTTAGTGGTTAAGTAGTTTAGCGCAGGATCGTCAGGAAAATTACAAGTGAAGATATGATGCGAGTTATACGTGCACACACACGCACATAGCATATGATGGTAGAGAGAAAGAAGATGAAAGAAAGAGAAAAAGAGAAACAAAAGGAAAAAATAAGAGAAAAGACAATCAAAGAGAAAAAAATAAAAAGAAACTAAAAATAATAAAGAATACAGAAGTGATAAAAAGAAAAGAAAATGAAGGGAGAAGTAAGAATGGGAGGAGAAGGAGGAAAGGAGGAGGAGGAGGAGGAGGAGGAGGAGGAATGAAGGAAGAGTATGGTTTTATTAGGGGAGAATGAAGTAGAATGGTTAGGTGTTAAAATGGTAAAAGAATTTAATGGAGGAAATGAGGGGTGGGGAGTTTCATACGCAACAAGTGTAACTCCCTTCCCCCTCTAGTTCCAAAACTTAATTTACCTCACGTATCTGCCATTCTTTCCATTCACTTCTTTCAACAGTTTACCATTCTAACAACACACAAAGCCGAATGGTTGCGAAAAGTGCATCTGACCACATCCAGCATGGCGTTCATGAGAAGAAAACTTTTGTTGCTCTTTTCTAGTAACGGTTAAGATCAAACGAAAGCTCTCTTATCTGTCTGTCATTTGATCAAATATATTTGATCCGACATATTCGATTCACGATATCGTTTAAACGAACCGTAACTGTTATCAATAGCATCACCTCCTCACAGCCTCAACTTGCATCGTCTGTCTCCCTCTATAAGTGCTTGCCCTGGACAGTGCTGCATCTTTTACTGCGATTAGAAATCATTAACGACGGATATCTATGCGTTCCAATAATTTGAGATTTGAGCTCAACACCTGTTACAACACAAATCTTCTATATAAGGCTAGCGTCCTAACGAACTGTAACCCACAGAAATCACTCTCTTTCTCTCCCCTCCTCTCTCTCTCTCTCTCTCTCTCTCTCTCTCCCGCACACACACACACACATACACACATATATAGACACACACACGTACATACATGGCAGTGAGCTGGCAGAAACGTTAGCACGCCGGGCGAAATGCTTAGCGGTATTTCGTCTGGCGTTACGTTCTGAGTTCAAATTCCGCCGAGGTCGACTTTGCCTTTCATTCTTTCGGGGTCGATAAATTAAGTACCAGTTACGCACTGGGGTCGATTTAATCGACTTAACCCCTTTGTCTGTCCTTGTTCGTCTCTATGTTTAGCCCCTTGCGGGCAATAAAGAAATAACACGTGTATATATATATATTTATATATATATATATATGAAGCAACTGTTTGCTGATCCCTTAATTATGTGTATATATATATATATATATATACACATATAGAAAAACATATATATTTATAAGCACACACAAGTGTGTCAGTGTGTGAATGGGTGCATGCGTGTATGAACATATCTATGTTGGATATATATATATATATATATATATATATATATATATAATCATATTCATGACCATGTGTTGTCTAAAACACCGTTGCTTCTAATTCCAATGAATATAATTAGGAAGGGTCCTAAGTTAATTAGTCGAGAAAATATAATCTTGTTCGGGACCTAAGATATGGAAATATGAGAAAGAAAGGAATGAAAGAGGAGAAAGAAAAATGAAAGAAAAGAACGAAATAAAGAGAGCAAGAAAAATGTGAATTGTAATTTCATGACCAGAAGAATAAAGGAAAATCGTAAACAGTAATGAAAAGGAACAGAAAAATCGAATAGCAAAAGAATGCTGGAGAAAGAAAGAATATAGGGATAATAAGGAGAAGGAAGACACAGAGAGAGGAGGGAGAGGTGAGAGAGAGGGTGGGAGTTCTGGTTTGAAAGATGGAAGATTGAAAATAAATCTGTAAAGAATAAAGGGAAATAGATAAATAAATAAAATATGTGGTTTAATAAAAAAAAAAAATTACAGAAATAAAAAAAAAAAAA
>NC_068984.1:142409844-142410132 GCF_001194135.2 Octopus bimaculoides | reverse complement strand
AAAAAAAAAAAAAAAAAAGGAAAAGATGAAATAGTTTGGTGAAAGGAAAGTTTCGGAGATTCAGTTCAGATAAAAGCATTGAAGAAAATACTGAAGACAAAAGTGTGTGTGTGTGTGTGTGAGTGTGTGAGTATGTTTGAAGTTATTTTGTGTTACTGTTTATATATATCGAACTTATGACACAGACTATATATAAATACATACTGACTCACACACACATGCGCAAAGACACACACAAACACACGTGTGTATGTGCATGCATATATCTTTATGAATAGATGTATATAT
>NC_068984.1:142407367-142408919 GCF_001194135.2 Octopus bimaculoides | reverse complement strand
ATATATATATATATAGTAGGTCTGATTTTATTTGCTCAGTAAATGAACTATTTGTTGTTTGTGGTCTAGATTTTGTAAGTCTGTGTGTCATAGTAGAATATTGTATATTGATTTGTTTATATTTTTAAGTTTAAAATGATGGGTTAAAATATTATATAAAATATTAAACTTACTTCCAGACTTGTATTCGTCACTCTTGTTCGGCTGTGAATGAATATATATGAGAATGCTATTTACTATTTAATCGTCAGGTAATAATGTCAGAGCCTGCTGATATATAAGGGACCTCCGTGTTAGATAGAAGGGCACAAAAAAGAACAGGTCCCATTAAACGCATATTTTTCAGTTGATGACGCTAAAGTCATCCAAGTTTCCAAGTGGTTCTGATAACCCGGATGATGTTTAATGCCTACCAGCCAAGTGGTCGATTGTGTGATTGAAACTCAGAACGCAACAGCCGGAAAATTATAGCAATGTATATCGTCCTACGTCTGATATTTCCAGCAGTTAACGACCTTCTACTGGTACACCATGTATCGCCCCCGGCCAGAGGAAACCAAAGTAGTCTTTGCCCGGATTTGAACTCGGAATGCAACGGTTCTGAATAAATACCGCATGGATATTCCTGTCACTCCGATCACAAGCTAATGTTATTAATCATCATCACCATCATCATCATCATCATCATCATCATCATCATCATCATCATCATTATCATTATCATCATCTGTAACGGCTTCTTCTTCTTCTTCTTCTTCTTCTCACTGAATAGTACACACTATATGCGAAACTAACGAGTCTTTAGTAGGTGATAAAATATCTGTTTTTGCAGAAATTATTGCATAGTTATGTAAGATTCATTAAAGGGAATTACGGTGAAAGGTTTGAAAATTGAAGTTATAAATTCATTTTCTCATTCGATTTTCTAATATTGGTCATTATAAATACTCTATGGATATTGGTGGATCTTAAATATTTGTCTGATAACAAATTTTGACTGATAACCAATATCCGTCTTGATAAAGAATATTAGTATTTATCTGTTCATCAAAGAATTAAGGAGCATCCTTTCCTTATCCTTATGCACCCTTTTAAAGCCTAACCAGGCTCATGGGACTGCTTTCCCGGTTTCTATGACGTATGTGTTCTCCCCAGCTGGACGGGACGCCAGTCCCTTGCAGCGATACTCAAGAAACTGGAAGAAAGAGTTGGGGTGAAAGAGTACAACAGGGGTCACACCCTGCCGGAGCCTCGTGGAGCTTTAGGTGTTTTCGCTCAATAAACAAACACAATGCCCGGTCTGGGAATTGAAACCGCGATCCTCCGACCGCGAGTCCGCTACGCTAACCACTGGGCCATTGCGCCTCCACAAGGAGCATCCGTAGTAAAATATAATTCTGGTTAGCAGTTCCATGGGCGAAGAATTAAAGAGATCCCTAGCAAGAGATGATAGCAGTTAGCAGTTCCATTGTTGATGAATTCAATAATATCCTTGGCAAGGGATAATAAACGTTTCTAGTTCCATCTTCGAATGTCAAGTGTAGTTAATAAT
>NC_068984.1:142406558-142407357 GCF_001194135.2 Octopus bimaculoides | reverse complement strand
TGGGCGAAGAATTAAAGAGATCCCTAGCAAGAGATGATAGCAGTTAGCAGTTCCATTGTTGATGAATTCAATAATATCCTTGGCAAGGGATAATAAACGTTTCTAGTTCCATCTTCGAATGTCAAGTGTAGTTAATAATGAGCGGAAGGCTTGCAAGTAGCACAGGCCATATGTATGTATGTATACATTTGCATATATATTTGCATACATACATATATATACTGACAGACAAAGACATACTTTATTATAAAAGCTGGAAAAACATCACAAAAACATGATGTTTTTCAAGCTTTAATAATAAAGCATATTACTCTACCTCCGGTATTCGAGTACTATTTTTTCTTGACCTTTTCTCACATGTATGCGTTTACTCTGGTACACATACATATATCTATACATACATACAGACATATATATATATAAATATATATATATATATAAAAACAAACCCCAAGGCTTTCTATAGATTTGCAAAGGAGACTGCTACGGTGCAGTATAAGATAGGACCCCTGTTCCTGCCTAATGGCTCACTGACTGCAGATCCCACATGGATAAGTGAAGTGCTCAGTACACAATTCAAGAGTGTCTTCACCTCTCCTCTGAGTCACATGCAGATAAAGAACCCAGCTGATTTCTTTGTCAATAGCACTCAGCAGAAGGGGACTGCATCCATTACCTACATCGACATTGAAGAGGAAGATGTGATAGCTGCCATAAATGAAATGAGCTCAAATTCGGCAACTGGCCCCGATGGTTTCCCAGCTGTCCTCTTAAAGTCGTGTAAACAAGAATTAGCAGG
>NC_068984.1:142403670-142404610 GCF_001194135.2 Octopus bimaculoides | reverse complement strand
CTCACATGTATGCGTTTACTCTGGTACACATACATATATCTATACATACATACAGACATATATATATATAAATATATATATATATATACATATATATGTATATATGTATGTATATGTAGTTGAAATTTATCGAAAAACAAAAGACAAAGACAGGTGTATTAACAAAAAGCAGGTGTATTACTTTGACGCTCGGGAAGAATGAAAAAGCCTTGTACGTTTCGAGCCTACGCTCTTCAACAGAAAATTAATAAGAGGAAATTAACCGAGAGACAGTGCAAATATATATATATATTCAGGGAGAGAGAGTGAGAGATTGAATGACTGACAGACAGGTAGACAGAGGTAGACAGACAGGTAGATAGATAGATAGATAGAGATATATAGAACGTTCCAACAGTCTCTCGCACGATTTCCATTTATCAAGGTCATATCAGAAGTCGTGATAAGATGTAATCGAACCTAGAACCATGATGCTCGGAATTGATCTTCTTTAAGACCCAGCCACAATCCTCTTTTAATCGATCATCTCCGTCGTTGTTACTGTGCTGTGGTGAAGTTGATGAAGGTGGCGCTGTTCTCGCTTCTGTTGATTTTGTGCTTTTGGTTTTCGACGTTATTTTCGTCGTGCTTGTTCACAATGTTGATCGCGCTGTGCTAGTTGTTGATGTTCCACCTCCAGTTACTTTAATTATTCGTGTTGTTGTTGTTATTGTCGCTGTTGTTGTTGTTGTTTGTATTTATTTCTGATCCAGCCATTGTTCTTATCACTTCTCTTGTTGTTGCTGATGTTGTTATCAGCGCTTTTGTTGTTGTAGTTGTTGCATGTAATTTGGCGTTGTAAATATTGATACTGTGCTTTTTGTCATTGGTGCTATTCCAGTTGTTACTATTGTTGCTGTAATTTCGGTATAATTTCTATCTGTTATCTGATTGTTGTTGT
>NC_068984.1:142398322-142402072 GCF_001194135.2 Octopus bimaculoides | reverse complement strand
TATATATATATATACATATATATATATATATATATATATGTGTGTGTGTGTATATAAACATACATACATATACGTACACAGATGTGTGTGTATGTGTGTGTGTTGTGTGTGTGTGTGCGTGAACATGAAGTTAGGAACCGTTGCCGTACTCCTTCATCCTCTTTGATCTCCAAGTTCAAATCCTCCTGAATCTAAATTTGATTTCACTCTTTCTGGGTCGATACCATTTCATTTGGTGTTTACCATTGTTGTTATAGCTTTTGCTATTGTACTTGTTCTTCTTCTGCCTCCTTCTTCTTCTTCTTCTTCTTCTTCTTCTTCTTCTTCTTCTTCTTCTTCTTCTTCTTCTTCTTCTTCTTCTTCTTCTTCTTCTTCTTCTTCTTCTTCTTCCTCGTTTTCCACGAATGCGCTCTTGTTAAACGTGCACACACACATTTCTGTTCTGATGCGCGCATTTACTTGAGATCAACACGAAGGGAGAGCAAATGAACAGAAAACAAAAGATAAGGGATGTCGTTTTTAGAACTTGTAATTCCTTACTTTTTCAAATCGTTGCACAGAAGCTCTCAATGAACACGATGTTGCTGTGTGACCAAATCTTTTAATACCAAATGAAATTAACTTTTAGTGAATGTGGTTTGACAGTAGATGGTTTTGCCAGAATCTAATTGCTACAAAAATACGCAAACTCATACCTGCACGTACTTACGCACGCATATTTTTGCTAAGGCATTGAGGCTGTATTTACTTATGTACTACGTGTATTTAACGAACCGACGCATACAAATAGTACCATCCATCCCAGTAATCCCCAATATACAAGCATGCTCCTTGCAACTACCACACATTCACATAAAAACGTATACACTCTAAATGCTCTCAGACACAAACACACACACACACTCTGAATTGCCATTTTTGCACTCTCCTTCCTTCAAAAACCACGTTCTCTATTTCTCTTCAACTTCCGGTCACTTATTTTTTCGCCATGTAACGAGATACCTGCTTTCTCTTTGTTCTTCTCTCTGGGAATTTTCCTCCTTCTTACGAAGAGCTATTCTCGAAACGTCATTTCCTCTTTTGCTTTTCCATCTAAAATCTTTCGATGATCGTCAATCTAATATAGACACACTGCACAACGGATTGACGTTTGCTGTTTTCTCTTTTTTTATATTTTCGATTTGCACACGTATAACCTCGTTCGATAAATTGACGCTCCCTTCAATATATATTTTTCCCTTTATATATCTCTCTGTTAATCTTTCTCTCATAATCTCTCTCTCTCTCTTTCTTTCTCCCTACTTCACTCTTCCTACTGAACAAATCGATTAAAACAACAATATGATTTGATACCCCCTGGTCAATTTTACTTCGCTTTTTTCTCCTTAAAAAAAGCAAGGAAAAATATTGGTCTCAAATTTTGGCACAAGGCCAGCAATTACGGAGGATGGGTGATTCGACTATTTAACTGGTACTTCTTTCATCGATCCAAAACAATGAAACGCAAGCCCGATCGCAGCGGAATTTGAAATCAGACCGTAAAGACGGACGAAATACGACTAAGCACGTTGCCAACGATTCTGCCAGCACACCGTCTTATACAAGGAGAAATATTATTTTACAGCTACTTACGAGTGTCTGCTACAACTTTTACACATTTGCATATCATTAGATTCATTGATGAAGCATAGTAATTAATCGAATAAGAGAGACAATATATATGTGTAGATAAATTGCATCTAAAATTAGCGAGGTCTGTTTAGTAAAAATATACAGATATATTTTAAATAAGTGCACTTGCAAAGTGACGCTAAATATATGTTTAGTACAAAGACGTATACACTTAACTTTCAAAACTATCGACAAACACAGTTTTTCAGTATTTTAATCAATTAAAACTTGTTAAAGAATGTTTTACATGTAAATAAGCAAAAGTAATGTCTGTTGTTCATCGTATTTTGTGGTATATTTAAGTTACATACACACACTCTCTCTCTCTCTCTCTCTCTCTCTCTCTCTCTCTGTGTTCCTCTCCCGCTTTCTCTTCTTCTTTTTCATTCTTTTCCTATTTCCATCCAGCTTTCTCTCTCTCTCTCTCTCTCTCTTAAATGAATTAACTAAGCACTCTTCATCTGGTAAAGAACAACTATGATCACTTCAGCTATTCTTCAGTCTGAAAGAAAACATTTTATTTTATGCACGATGTCTATGTGTTTGCATTCTAAACGAACTCTCGTAAATTTATTTCCAAATTATCCATATCATTAAAAATAATAATAATAATATTAATAATGATAATAATAATAATGATAATAATAATAATGATAATAATAGACAACGTTTCTCTAAAAGAAATGGAAAAACTTTCAAAATATAAAGACCTGGAAATAGAGATAACTCGAATGTGGAATCTAAAAACAGAAACAATTCCTATCATAGTAGGTGCCTTAGGTATAATAAAAAAATATTCAGACAAATACATAACAAAAATAGCAGGACTTACAAATATATATAACATACAGAAAATTGCACTACTGGGTACTGCACACATCCTACGCAAAACACTTTCAATACAGTAAACATAAGAGCACCACAGCAAACCACAGCACATACCTAAGGTGCACAGAGCTGCGCTCGGTAGTGAAGTGAAAGCACGTTATAAAAATAAAACTACTGAATAATAATAATAATAATAATAATAATAATAATAATAATAATAATAATAATAATAATAATAATAATAATAATAATAATAATAATAATAATAATAATAATAATAATAATAATGAAGATAATAATAATAATAATAATAATAATAATAATAATAATAATAATAATAATAATCATAAATGCCCTGATGGAGTACCTGGCAGTGGCTCTCGTGGCTTCTGATCTTAATTGATTGGAGGTACTGTCATGTATATTGTTTTGTCTTGGTATAAAAGATGGGTTACAGCAAATATTCTGCTTAATACCACAGATTTGCTTGTCAGTTGTTTGACCTTAACCAGTTGAGCATGTCCCTTGGTGGCTGACGATATGTGCATCTCTTATCATGAGCAGAAGTAGTGGGGGAGCATCATAGCCATGTGTTGAGAGGAATTCTTTGGGCTTTTAATAATTCACCTTTGGAAACATGGGTGTTTCGTTCAACATCCTTAAACAATCCTTATTCAGGGACCTTTTGAGTAGGATGGGCTATTCGACTTGGAGAAAATTCTAACTGGACCCCCACCTCAAGATCATGCGCTATTTATCTTGATACAAGATCACCATGTCGCGCACATATGGTTGTGATGCATGCGTCTGGTGTACTGATTTCAGACGGGTCATCATGACGTGTATTTTGGGCTTCGTATATTTGTATCCCAGTGTCACTTCGATGGCATGCACTGCTCTCTCACTCAATAATAATAATAATAATAATAATAATAATAATAATAATAATAATGATGATAATAATAATAATAATAATAATAATAATAATAATAATAAAATACACACAGATAGAGAAATTAAGGCGAATAGACCAGATATAGTTGTCAAAGATCATGAAGGAAAAAAATGCCTTCTAATTGATGTTTCAATACCAGCAGATGACAACGTTTCTCTAAAAGAAATGGAAAAACTTTCAAAATACAAAGACCTGGAAATAGAGATAACTCGAATGTGGAATCTAAAAACAGAAACAATTCCTATCATAGTAGGTGCCTTAGGTATAATAAAAAAATATTCAGACAAATACATAAC
>NC_068984.1:142394155-142396655 GCF_001194135.2 Octopus bimaculoides | reverse complement strand
GCTTTAGGTGTTTTCGCTCAATAAACACTCACAACGCGCAGTCTGGGAATCGAAACCGCGATCTTATGACCGCGAGTCCGCTGCCCTAACCACTGGGCCATTGTGCCTCCACTGCAACAAGATATACCGGTGTATATATATTACAGTTATAAACCTTCGAATTTATTCTTCCTAGTATATCAAACACATACGGCCATCACCAGAAAATATCAGTGGATCTCTTCGGTTAATCGTTCTGAGCTTTAACACAGGGCACCCACAAGATGGTGTGGTTTTAACCGTTTGGGCCACAAGAAAAATATTACTTTAAAGACATGTATGAAGACAGATTTAATATAATACAGTAATTTATGAAGCACATTTGCTCATCCGTCAAGTCTCTTTTTGCCACATTCTGATGAATTAAAATACTACATGAATTCCATCTGCACACCAATGTGTAATTGTTTTCACTTACATACACACACATGTGGCATCCACAAAGATTTACCCCGTAATTCTTTGCATTTGCCTTCATCTTTATATTGTCGATTATAAAGATTTCATATATGATAGGAACTAGATCAAAATTTTACTATTCTATTAGGGCCCGCTTCATAACAAAAAAAAAAACAGTATGCAAGATATATCGGTTTAGATGTAAGTTAATAATAATATCATGGTTCCATGGCCTTAAGGCGGCGAGTTAGAGGAATCGTTAGCAAGATGGACAACATGCTGTGCCCCAGCATGGCCGGAGTCCAATAGCTCAAATGAATAAAAGAATGAAAGAATACTGCTGATCAACTTGTAGAAATTAACCGACATTTATTGATGGCCAAATCCTATATACAGTGATACCTCGCAGTACGAGTTTAATTCGTTCCATGACCGTTCTCGTCTTACGATTTACCCGTTTTACATATCAATTATCTCCATTGAAATTAACTAAACATGATCCGTTCCAGCCCCGCTAAACCACTCAAAAAAGGTTTTTGTTAGAAGTAAAATGACAATTATAAAAAGGAGAATGCAAAAGAAATATGTAAACTGGTTTTATTTAACTGAATTACTTTAAATACGACACAATCTGTGTGCTCGTACTGTAAATCAAAAATTCACACGAGTCTCGGCTCGTACAGCAAATTATTCGTACAATGGGGCACTCGTACTGCGAGGTTCTACCGTATTTAACCGACTAAAACTTATACATAATATTGATTTCACTGTGATTTCACTCGTCACCTTTAACGATCAATTTAACCACATATGATATGTGTGTATGTGTGTGTGTGTGTGTGTGTGTGTGTTTGTATGCGCGCGTGTGTGTGTGTGTGTGTACGTGTGTGTGTGTATGTATAGTACTTTAAGCATAAACGCACACATAAATGCTTATGTACATTTATGGTTTTGGTGTACCAGATTTTGTGTACTTTAAAAGTTCAATTTTATACACGTGTATATATATACAATAGTCATGCGAAAATACATGCATATATACATATATATATGCGTTTATATAAGTATTTAGATACATATATATACATATATAGAGTTATATATATATATATATGTATGTGTGTGTGAGTGTGTGTGTGTGTATATACACACACATACACACACACATATATATATCATATATATATATAAAATAATATGATATATGAAATATATTATAATATGCGTGGCCCGTTATATATATATATATATAAATATATATATATACATTATATATATCCATATATATACATATATATATGCATATATGTATGTATGTATGTATGTATGTGTATATATATATGTGTGTGTGTATATATATATATATGTATGTATATATATGTATATATATATATATATGCATATGCGTATATGCACATCTAAATCTATATATATGTATGTGTATATAGGTATACACATCCTATGCATATTTACGCCTCTGTCATCTACGCATACACAACTACATTACAATGATTAGATTCTTCGAAAGATAACTCAAATCCACTAACATTCCTATGTACAACAAAAGATATTCTATGAAATCCAGACCAGAGGCTAATACCGGATTACGGATTAAATTTGGGAGTTATATGAACAGATCAGAAACCTTGGTTTGCTCCAGATTCTACAAGCAGGAAGAGCTGATAAGATATATACACTCAACAATCTACAATCTGGGGACAGGCTGTATAAGAGCATTAGTAAGATTTATTTACTTATCGAATGTATATGTGTCTATGTGTGTTTATGTGTCTATATGTGTGTGTAGGTGTGTTTGTGTGCATGATATTTATGTATATATATATTATGTATGTGTTGTAAGTAATTATTTGTGGGGGAGAGTATATCAGTGTAAGCTGGATATATCCTATTTGTGCGTGTGTGTTTGAGGGTCTATACATATATGAATTTATGTACATACGTGGAAGTCTCTAATTCTGAATTTGTGAAGATCTCTCTGTCTCCCTCTCTCTCTTTCTATGTATATATATATATATATATATATATATATATATATATATAT
>NC_068984.1:142392285-142393546 GCF_001194135.2 Octopus bimaculoides | reverse complement strand
ATATATATATATATATATATGTGTGTGTGTGTGTGTGTGTGTGTAAATAGATAGATAGATAAACGACAGAAAATGGATTTAACAATATATTTCATTCAAAATCACAATTGTTTCGAGCACACCCACACCTGTTGGACATCGGTGCGATGTGCAGTCATTATCTTATATCCCAGGTGTAGAGGCTATAGAATTCCTGATGTATATCGCTTCGCATATGTATTTCTACTGTACGATAACATTAGGTAGCTAATAACTGTGGACCACCTTAACACTGCATTCTACAAGATTTTTACTCACATCTCACTTAACTATACGTGAGTCTGTATGCGTGCGGTTGACCTGTTGGCGAAAATGTCGGACTCACAATTGTGGTATCAGAGTTTATAGCAATTGAACCTGGTGGCGGGTTGCGTTTTTGAGGAAGGCACAATTTTCCAAGTTACTTCAGTCCACTCAGGTCCAGATGAATAGGAGGCAAGCGGGCAAATGCTCGTGCAGCTCTCTCTCTATCTCTCTCTCTCTCTCTCTCTCTCTCTCTCTCTCTCTCTCTCTCTCTCTCTCTCTCTCTCTCTCTCTCTCTCTCTCTCTCTCTCTATTTCTCTCTCTGTGTCCCTCCATCTGTCACATCCTGGATGTAACCTCTGAGCTAAAAGAGTGACGATGGACAATAAACGGTTTGAAATAGTAATTCAGATCTGACAACCAGTTTCAAAACATACGTGAAACGAGCCCTCGATAATAAAGTCCTCCATCCGAACGTTTTCAGCGGTTCTTCACTCTCAGAATTCTTTATCATCAATCCCCGCTTCACATGCTCCTACACAAATAAAAAAAACCTAGAAAAAACTATAAACGCATCCCACATTCCATATAACTGCATCATGAACAGAATATGCTTGGAAAAAGCAGAAAATGCCAGAGCAATTCAAACAATTTGTAATCTCAGTAATTCTTCAGATAAATCCAAGTGTGTTAATTTTATCAGAATATCGAACTATCTTAGATTCTTAGATCCTTCATCGTTCAAAGTATGTCATCTTAGAGACCGGGTCAGCAAAACCTCGATAGAGTTGTGGAAGTTATTGACTTTGCAAGCTTTGTTGCTCAAACATCAAAGAACACGAAGAAGGAGAATTCTGGTTAGAAGTTGGTCGATGCTGTGAGAATATGTTATATAAAACGCTTCATACACAGCATCGTACACACACACACACACACACACACACACACACACACACACACACACACACACACACACACA
>NC_068984.1:142389613-142390142 GCF_001194135.2 Octopus bimaculoides | reverse complement strand
TGTGCGTGTCTTCGTGTGTGTTCGAATGGAAAATAAGTAGATACATAAAATAATGGCGGCGTTCGGAGATGATCTCGTATTTTCCTGTGTGGCTGTGCGTATGCAAGTACGCACACGCAGAATCACGCATGCACACAGACACACAGAGACACACACACACCAATACATACACACACAGACACATATATACATCTGTGCGTGTGTTCGTGAGTGTATGTTTTTGTATTTATATATAGTATATTAGTGTATACCCCGAAACACACGTTTGGTTCCAAACATACAAACATGCATACGTATATTCATTCACGAAAACATGCCTACACACACTCACACACACACACACACACACACACACACGCACACACACACACCCACACATATATATATAGATAGATATATATATACACATACATATATATATATACACGCACACACACACACATTATATATATAAATATATAAGCACACGCCCACACGGGTTCCATGCTGCGTGAGCCATTGAAGGGTAATCAACACACCAGATAAGAGG
>NC_068984.1:142385491-142388451 GCF_001194135.2 Octopus bimaculoides | reverse complement strand
AAGAAGAAGAAGAAGAAGAATTAAAGAAGAAGAAGAAGAAGAAGAAGAAGAAGAAGAAGAAGAAGTAGAAGAAGAAGAAGAAGGAGAAGAGGAAGAAGAAGAAGAAGAAGAAGAAGAAGAAGAAGAAAAAGAAGAAGAAGAAGAAGAAGAAGAAGAAGAGGAAGAAGAAGAAGAAGAGGAAGAGGAAGTAGAAGAAGAAGAAGAAGGAGAAGAAGAAGAAGAAGAAGAGGAATTGAAGAAGAAGAAGAAGAAGAAGAAGAAGAAGGAGAAGAGGAAGAAGAAGAAGAAGAAGAAGAAGAAGAAGGAGAAGAAGAAGAAGAAAAGAAGAAGAAGAAGAAGAAGAAGAAGAAGAAGGGGAAGAAGAAGAAGAATTAAAGAAGAAGAAGACCACGAGGAGAGGTGGAGAAGAAACCACAATGACTACTTTCAGTGATGATGACGATGATGATGATGATGTTGGTAATGATGATTACATCGAGGACAACGACGGTGACACTGATGAAGATGATGTTCAACGTTTCAAAGATGACGCATACACACACACAACCCCTCACGCACACGCACATACACACACACACACACACACACACACACACACACACACACACACACACACACACGTATAAACACTGTTTTAAACATTTCGACTATTTTCAGTATTTCAAAAGAGTTCAGCCTCGTAGAGAAAAAGGGAGAGGAAAGACGAGGAGGAAGATAGAAGGAGGGGAGGAAGCGGAGGAGTGGGAGTTTGAGGGGGAGTGTGTGTGTATATGTGTGTGAGAGAGAGCGTGTATGAGTGTAAGAGAGAGAGAGTGAGTGTATGTGTATGTGTGTGTGAGAGAGTGTGTGTGTGTGTTTGAGAGAGAGAGAGAAAGTGTGTATGTGCTTTTGTGCGGAATAGAGAGACATAGAGAGAAGAGAGTGAGAGAAGAGAGTGAGAGGAGAGAGAGAAGAATATAGAGAATGTAGGAAGGTAAGGAACGAATAAGATATGAAGGACATAATAGAATGAAATATGAAAGCGTTCATGAGAATGAAGGAGTGAACGAAAGAAAGATTATTGGACAACAAACGAAGGAGTATAAGGAAAATGAAATAAAAGAATAAGGAAGAATGAATGAGTAGAAACGAAGAACATTGATCGGAGTGAAAGAGAAAGAAAAACGATTGAGAAAAGAAAACTATCTTTAAAAAAACACAAAGAAAGGAAATAAAGAAAGAAAGAAAGAAAGAAAGAGAAGCAGAAGAAACGGAGAGAAAAATAAGGAATCAAAAGAAAGAAAGAAAGAAAGAAAGAAAGAAAGAAAGAGAAGCAGAAGAAACGGAGAGAAAAATAAGGAATCAAAAGAAAGAAACAAACAAACAAACAAACAAAAATAAATAGGGGAAGAAAGAACGAAGAAAGAAAGAAAGAAAAAAGAAAGAAAGAAAGAAAGAAAGAAAGAAAGAAAGAAAGAAAGAAAGAAAGAGAAACAGAAGAAACGGAGAGAAAAATAAGGAATCAAAAGAAAGAAAGAAAGAATGAAAAATAAATAGGGGAAAAAAGAACGAAGAAAGAAAGAAAAAAGGCATTTTATTCATAGTGAGCCGATGTTCATGATCTTTATAAAATCTCTGAAGAGGCCTAGAGAATCATCCATGTACCTCTACTTCATCCATTTCATCTATCAATTACTTCAGTCTACTGGAGTGATATAGATAGAATGAGGCATGTCACCGCTGGACTGAAACAGCTGTAAGTCATTGTCCCATTTTCGGTCACTAGATGTCCTTTTTAATTACTGATAGGACATAATATGTCACATATGTTTGTATATTGTTATCACTGTCCTTTTAGTAAACAAATAAACATATAAATTGACACAATACAATGTCTGCAAGTTGATGAATACCACCAATTTCCCCTCCATTTTCTTATTGCTATATAAATTAATGGTAAAATATTTTTTATTGCAATTGGTAATGCAATGAAAAAACACTAGTGTAATGATAATTGGATATTCTTTGCGGATTTTGACGTATCGCGGGGGCGGTTTGGAACGTAACACCCGCGATAGTCGAGGGATTGCTCGAATTAAAACGATCCACAAACACGAAATAAACGATCCACAACCGAAATAAAACGATCCACAAACGCGACACGCTCCATACAGTAAATATCGCATGAAATAAACAATCCCCACAATGTGTATTTTACAGGAATGATCCACAACAGAATGACACAGTTCACATCACACATACAACACACAATACAAACACTAATATAACAACGACTCAAAACATACTGATGCAATACAGTAACGAGAAGAGCCTGTACTTCTCCAACACCAACAAAAGCAAAAATACGCAATGCAGCACATACCTCAGGAATATAGGGAGACACTGATTGAAGGTGTTAACATATACGGCTATTGGGAGGTGACTGCAGATTTACCAGGGTGCCAGGGACTCTTTCTCATCCCAGTTACGAAAAAAATGGACATTGTAATGTGGTGTGAAAGAAAGAAAATTGTGAATCTGGTCGAGTTAACGGTTCCGCACGAAGATAACATGGACGCCGCTTGGGCTGGAAAGATTCACCGTTATGTAAACCTTCTCGAGGAATGTGTAGACACAAGCTGAAAAGCGGAGCATTTTTCCAATCGAAATCGGATGTAGAGGGTTTGTTGTACAAAGTGTGAGACAATCCATGGCCACTCGGTTCATTCTTATCTCACCTTGGAAGGCAAATTTTCCAAAGCAGGTTTTGAACTTAGTACCTAAGATTATAAGGAATGCTTTACGAATAGGTTACCTTTCTTTGACGAGAACAATAAAATATATTGTTACAAAAAAAAACAGTGAAGGTAGGTGAGAGCTCCTAATTCCACATGAGGATAGCTTTGTCGATTTATAAAAAAACACGTGCACACGCATATAATATATACATATATATATATATATATATATACATATATATA
>NC_068984.1:142384043-142385441 GCF_001194135.2 Octopus bimaculoides | reverse complement strand
ATATGTATGTATGTATGTATGTATGTATGTGTGTATATATATATATATATATATGCCGAACACCTTCATATTTCGATAACACCTCTTATATATTTAAAGTTTTCACCTCCTTGTTCTCTGGCTGATTTGGAAAAATCGTCAACAAAATGAAATATTAAAAATCTAATTTCTTCCTTTCTAAGAGGCTTGCGGTTGATATTGGTGTTGAAGGAGACGATGTTGATGATCTTGTGTGGTGATACCTAACCTTTATTACAATGCTTCGGGACCATTTTACGAATGTATTCGCCGAAAAATAGAAATCTGAAAGAAAGAAAGAAAAAAAAATTTCCATTTTCTTTTTCTCTTTGAGTTTGTTACTAGGAGTTGATCGAATTTTGTGATCAAATCTTTCTAGAGTTGCTGGAAAAAAATTATTAATTCATCTTTCTATGGAATTTTTAACCTTTTCTTTATATGAAAGTTCCTTTAACGAAGTTAGCATCCAGAGACATGATGAATGGCGATGCGGGAAAGAATTTCAGAATATTCGTATTTTGTTCTTTTTTTGTCATCTTGAATTGACGAAAATACAGACACAAAACGCAAAATATATTCATATAGTATATTCGTATGTATGCGTGTGCTCGAATGTGTGCATGTGGGTGCGTGGATGTATGTATTTGTATATGCATATATGTATATGCATGCGTGTGTGTGTATTTCTCTGTTATATTAAAGAAATGCGTCCAGTAAATATACAGATATGTATTTGTGTATGCTTAGATAGATATAGATCTATTCGTGTGTGTGTGTGTGTGTGTGTGTGTGTGTGTGTGTGTGTGTGTGTGTGTGTGTGTGTGTGTGTGTGTGTGTGTGTGTGTGTGTGTGTGTGTGTGTGTGTGTGTGTGTGTGTGTGTGTGTGTGTAAGTATATGCAAGGGTGCACACACATACATAGCTTTCTACGTACGCATATGTATGCATTTGCATCGGAAGAATTTATGTCAAGTTTCCATTATTAAATATGTGACATGCTAAGCCAGCGGTTATACCTAAATAATCACAATAAATAATCTGGCTTCTCACATTGAAAAATTTGATATAACTTTTGAAACTTAGCAGGCTCTAAGATATATGAATATATCATAGAATACAGGGGTTTCTTAAACGTTTTTTGCCTCTCTTCTACAGGAGAGCGCTAGAAACTATCTTACATCTTTGTATATCTTATATCTTATTTTATGTGGTTGTGTGATAAGTAGCTTGCTTACGAACCGCATGATTCCAGGTTCAGTCCCACTGCGCGGCAACATGGGTGTCTTCTATAGCTTCGGGGCGACCAAAGACGTGTGAGTGGATTTGGTAGACGGAAACTGAAAGAAGCCCGTCGTATATACTTATATATATATATATATAT
>NC_068984.1:142381948-142383573 GCF_001194135.2 Octopus bimaculoides | reverse complement strand
TATATATATATATATTCACTAACTATATATAAATAATATCTCTGATATTATTTGAGAGAAATTTTATCTCTATTTCTAAATGGTTCAACAACCACGTAGAGCCAGTCATATTGAACCATAAGAGTCGTCGCTTGTCTTTAACCCTTGGTCAGTACGGATAGAATAAATCCATAGTTAAGGATTCCAGCTCTGAAACGTCACGTGTTTTATATTTCGGAAACTGCATGGTATTTGGTGACGATATACTGTCATTTCGTGGAGACTTGGCTCCAATTTCTGACAAACCACACAGACACAATGGAGCTCCATCAATTTCTGAGAGTTGCTGCTATTATTGCTACTCTCTTCGTCATCAATTTTGCTATGGCTGTTCCTCAGCCCCATGTCAATAATGACCGAGAAGATCTATGTGCAAAAGCATTCAAACCATGGCCATACCCTCATTTTGTTGCGTTTCTTTTTCAAACACATACAGTCTTGTGTCCAAAAATTTTCTTTCAAAGTAACACAGCAAGCTAACAGAAACGTTACCGCGCCAGAAAAATTGCTTAGCGCCATTTTGTTCGTTTTTATGTTCTGAGTTCAAATTGCGCCGTGGTTGATTTTGCTTGTCATCTGTTTGATCACTGGTACCAAGGTAATCGACTTAAACATTTCTCGAAATTTCTGGATTTGTGGCAAAATTTGAAACCAATATTTTCTTCAAAGTTGGTACGTTATGAAAAAAGAACCTTTCGCTGCTATTTCTAGCAGGCTGAATATTCACACAGAGGCCTCCTCGTTCGCCTATTTGTGTTATTGATAATCGCAATTGCGTCAAAGACTGTTATCAATACACGTTCCTGTTATAATCCACAGCTCAATGCATCATCTGCAGACGCTTGAGCTAAAATTTTACAGGTGTGATTCCCGCGAGACTGCGCGCGATTCTCGTTGAAGATATAAAAACGGCCTTCACGAAAATTTATGAGACAATCAATTAAATAATGGAAAGAACGTGTCAAAGAGATGACATTCTCAATATGTGTTCCTTCCTATTCTCACGAGATTTACTATTTATGTTCAGATGCATTTCTCGTTCGTTTGTAGTCTCAGAAGTTTATACAACAATGTGTTTAAGTATGCATATGTATGCGTGTATGTGAATGTATAGAGTGTATGAGAGTGTGTGTGGGTGAGTGTGTGTTTGTGTGAGTGTGTGTTGGTGTGTGCAAACTGCGTATTGGTGATAACTCAGTTGTGTATTTTCACAGCTTGTTAATTTTTATTTCAAATTTTAATTCATTTTAGTAAATGTTTTACCTGAAACCTACTTCGTATAAGTATATACATACGTATACATATACATACACACACATACAGACAGACAGACAGATAGAGACAGCAGACAGATAAAGGCAGATAAATAGATATTTGTATCTCTTTCTTTCTCTCTCTATCTCTCTGCTTATATATATAGATATATACATTCATATATAGATATGTATGTATACATACATATATACATATACATATACACACACACACACACACACACACACACACACACATATATATATATATATATATATATATATATATATATATATAAATGTCTGTATGAGTTGGAGATTAGACAACCATCT